>NC_090265.1:1677219381-1677299381 GCF_040414725.1 Anabrus simplex
TAACATGTGCCTACCGTGGCCTTACCATAAATGGATCGACACAGTAACATTATTATTATTATTATTATTATTATTATTATTATTATTATTATTATTATTATTATTATCATTATTATTTTTATTTTATTATTATTACTACTACTATTTTCACAATGTTGTGCCCAGCTAAGGAGCGCGAATGATCATATTTAGCAGATGAATTTGCTTTCTTCTCTTCCCAGAATCTCTTCATCATCATTCCTCTTCTGATTCTTCTTCGTATTATTATTATTATTATTATTATTATTATTATTAATATTAAGTATAGATAACCATTCCATACTAAACTACTACAAGACTGAGTAGTGTAGTTGGTTCGCTTGACCAACTCTTCTACTCACGATTTCACAATCGACTCCAGGCGCAATCGCCGGGATTTTAAATATTATTCGATAAAAAGTAAACCCGTGTCCTCATCCCGAGGTGGTGCAGCTCTTGTCAAACACGGCCCCAATGGAGGTGAGCTGCATGTACCATTTCAACAACATACCAGCCCTCCTGTCATTCTTAAATTTCTTGCAGTACCGGGAATCGAATTATTATTTGATGTGAAACACCACAATGGGGAGTTTTGCTGATACATAACAGAGCTAATTGTTCAGAACAAAGTTCTGTCATTCCTGCATCTCTTAGGGCCCATACCAGTTGAAGAGGTATTAAACTCGAAGTAGTAATGATCGTAATAATTTGTATTTATTTTCTCTTAAAATGCTGTAGATGTTATGAGGCGCTAGCTTTTCTTTACAAATTGCTGAACGTCGCACCGACACAGATGGGTCTTATGGGGCAATGGGGTATGAAAGGGCTGGGAGTGGGAAAGAAGTGGCCCTGGCCGTAATGAAAGTACTTTTCTTTTCTAGTTGGTTTTTACATCGCACCGACACAGATAGGTCTTACGGCGACGATGGGACAGGAAGGGGCTAGGAGTGGGAAGGAAGCGGCCGTGGCCTTAATTAAGGTACAGCCCCAGCATTTTCCTGGTGTGAAAATGGGAAACCACGGAAAACCATTTTCAGGGCTGCCGACAGTGGGGTTCGAACCTACTATCTGCCGAATACTGGATACTGACCGCACTTAAGCGACTGCAGCTATCGAGCTCGGTAAATAATGAAAGTACGGTCCCAGCATTTGCCTAGGGTGAAAATAGCAAACCGTGGAAAACCTTATTCAGGGCTGCCCACAGTTGGGTTCGAACCAACAATCTCCTTAATGCAAGCTCACAGCTACGCGCCCCTAACCGCACGACCAACTCGTTTGGTGGAGCGCTAGACTGCCGTGATATCACCGTGAGAATGGTTATTTTAATATTTAACCACTCCCAAAGCAACCTGTGGGAATTCTGTCTTCCAATCTTGGACATACAAGGCGGTATAAATACAAGAATTATTATCAGTTCTCCTTCTTGGTGGGAGAGAATTGTGAAACAGTTTTATTTTCAGCCACATCCGATAGGTATTGAATAATACAAAGAGGATCTACTTTGGGACATCCTGTCTTTTGATGAGTCTTCACCTTATTTATTTATTCACTATGCACATCTTTCTTTATCCTGCCCTGGCTGAAAGGTATATTTATATCTCAAATGGCGCGCGTGTCATTGGGTTCAATGTCATCAGCGCATTAGAACTGGACATTCGGTAGTTCATTTAATTTTCTTTTGTGTAGCTCGACCTTCTTGTTTATTCTCTGTGAATGTCATGGCTGCTCCGTGTTTAGAACTGCTTCGCTACGACGAGTTGTTAAGGTTGTACATACAAAATTAAATTCGAATTCTAGCTGAGATTTTGGGTCATTCTGTGGAAGCACAGTGTGAACTTCGACTTTTAAAATTTGTTAATGTTTTCTTGGGAATAATTTTGGCGACAATATATTACTAATATTAATATTATTAGTATTAGTGTCCTACGGGTTTCACATGCAATGTGTCATGTAGTTCATTAATGTCCCTGCCGATTTACTTGCAAAGCTTCGATGTAACGAAAAAATACACATGAACCGCTGTGGTAATAGAATGTAATATTGAGAGCCCGGATGTATGGGCAGTTAGTAGATCAGAATACAGACAAATTTGGCTAGTAAGATAGCCAGCTCTTCAGTAATATAGCGAGAAGTACATGATTTTCAGGAGTTCTAATAGTTCGCACCCCTTAAATTTATGCAAATCTCATAGCAGAACAGTTGTGCAGAATAGGCTAGCCAGCTGTACGGTACTAAAGCGACAGTAACATATTTTCCAGGGGTTCTAATGATCCCCACCCCTAAAATTTATGCAAATCCCATAGCAGAACTGTTGTGCAGTATAGAGTGAATGTGCTACTCGCTTCATTAAATGTTTATTCCATTTGCATTCTAACCTAATAATACCTAAACAACTGGATTCAAGTAATTGTATATCAACAAACACTTGAAGATACATCACACATAGGAATTGAACTGCATTTTTTCTGCACTTTGTTAACGTTTTGAACTCAATACGAGTTACAGATATAAATTTGTTAACTTCGTGCATTTTTCTAATTGAGAAATCATTACTCCAGTGACGTAGGATATACAACATTACGTGTCACACTATTAGAAGCGTAAATGTGTAAGTAACACGGAGTTCTGACACTGGAGCAAACTACGTAAAATTGACCATGTGAGAAACATGGAGTTTTCAGAGTAATCCCTGCTATTTTCAGCGATTGGCATTAGGCCTTGTTAACATTTATCGCGAATTAGCTACGCTGTGGCAGTACAATCTCACAAACTACTGCTAAGCACGTAGTTACGATTTTCCCTAATGGTGAAGTTGAAGTGAAAGAATCAAGGCAAACTCTTCAATTGCTGCTTTCTGTGACAAAAACGAAGTCTCTACAGTTGCGAAAAACTGAATCAGTAAAATCCGTGATTAACGCATCGTTTTAGAGTGAACAAACGAAAATGAACGCAAAACTGTGGAAGCAAGCAAGTAATCCGCACCTAAAAGCAATCATTCCACACTTATTCATGCAATTAAGGTAAATTAAAAATGAATTTCTAGATTATACCATAGAACAAAGTCCAGCGGTAGCGTAAAATATCACAGCCTAAAAGGCCTGGTTTGATGAAATCGAGGGATGGCAGCACAAAATATGTATTAGTTGATCTAAACCCCGCCAATTTTGGTCACTGCCTGTCCCCTTTTTACGATGCTGTAAGCTGGAAGGTCCGCGTTCATTTACCTCCCCTGGATAAGTATTTCCTTCGATTCGTCCTCTATGGCGCGATGCTGTCAGCTGGAAGGTCCGTGTTCATTTACCTCCCCTAGCGAAGATTTTTCTTCGATTGGTTCTCTCAGGCCCGTCATAAGCCACGTGCAGATTTAGCAACACCACCTCGCAAAGCTCATTTGAATTCAATGAGGAAGTGATTTGATTGGCTAACTTCAGCACCTGATAAAATGAAGGTTAGAGGTATCGAATTGAAAATCTACAGCCCGTTTCCAGTTATTTGGCCGAGTTAGGAATGGAATGAATGAAGCCCCTTTCTAACGGCGAGGATGGTAATTGTGCAGGCTGCCGAGGCCTGTCGCATTCCTCTGGGGCAATGATTAATGAATGATTAATGAAATGAAATGATATTGGAGAGTGTTTCTGGAATGAAAGATGACAGGGAAAAACGGAGTCCCCGGAGAAAACCCTGTCCCGCCTCCGATTTGTCCAGCACAAATCACTCATGGAGTGACCGAGATTTGAACCACGGAACCCAGCGGTGAGAGGCCGGCGCGCTGCCGCCTTTGCCACGGAGACTTTGTAGTTATCGTTTGTTTTTTTGTTTTTTTGTTTTTTTGCTAGGTGCTTTACATCGCACCGACACAGATAGGTCTTATGGCGACGATGGGATAGGAAAGGCCTAGGAGTTGGAAGGAAGCGGCCGTGGCCTTAATTAAGGTACAGCACCAGCATTTGCCTGGTGTGAAAATGGGAAACCACGGAAAACCATCGTCAGGGCTGCCGATAGTGGGATTCGAACCTACTATCTCCCGGATGCAAGCTCACAGCCGCGTGCCTCTACGCGCACGACCAACTAGCCCGGTATCGAATTATTATTCCAAGTTATCAGTATGACCAAATCTCCAGCGCTCATATACTCGGTTCAAGTTGTTTCCGACCAACCTGTATAAAGGTTTCAGTATGATGTTGTTGGGAAAAGCACGCCCGTTAAGGTGTCAAGTTTTTATGGTTTGACACGGTGGTAACCTGGCCCATTTCCCATTGGTGGAAAAAAATCCTTCAGAATATTGGCTGCAGGATGGTCTACAATTTCTAATCACTGTATTGTTTGCCAAAAGCCTGGATTCAGTTTCAAACCTCTCCGCAGTGATGCCATGATTTGACGCTGTTGATAGTAATTCGTGCGTTGAATGGGGACGTTAACCAGAATGCAGACTCTTTGGTGTTATTCTATAGGAGTAGGCTATGTGTCAACACCGACTTCACCTTATCCCTATCATACCACACTTTGCCTTGCAGTTCACCCATGGGCGGCAACTAGACATACCTATGCAAGCTTCTCCGGAGACCATAAATCACAACATGTCACTGTTGGGAAGAACGTAAAATACCCTGCAGGCCTACACCGATCAGCCTATCGAACAGGCAAGTTTCGACCTGAAGTTCCTCCAACACACCATCTTCATACTGTTCATCAGGTCATGGAGAAACACAAGGAGAACAGCAATGAACTGGCCTTTTCTGACTTCATCGAAGCTTCTGATAATGTCGAACATTCAGGTCCTTTGAGTGCTGTATTCAAGCAAGAAGTGTCAAAACATGCATACTGGTACATTTTCTCCGATACACGGAAATTCATAGGATGACGGATACGTGTTTGGCCATAGGGGACGAGAGAGCGAGTAAAAATTATTTGGTTGTTCCCCCCTCAGTAGCCCCTTACGACATGCAGGGGAACAGACAATGCATCCTTTGACTTCACCCACAGGGGAGATAAAAAATTCCGATAAATCGAAAGAAAAATTAGTGTATCCACAAAAGAATGTTATTACCGGGCGAGTTGGCCGTGCGGTTACAGGCGCGCGGCTGTGAGCTTGTATCCGGGAGATAGTGGGTTCGAATCCCATTGTCGGCAGCCCTGAAGATGGTTTTCCGTGGTTTCCCACTTTCCCACCAGGTAAATGCTGGGGCTGTACCTTAATTAAGGCCACAGGCGCTTCCTTCCAACTCCTAGGCCTTTCCTATCCCATCGTCGCCATAAGACCTCTCTGTGTCGGCGCGACGTAAAACCATTAGCAAAAAAAAAAAGAATGTTAAGATGAATTGCGTGGAAATCAAAGATATTCTAGACCTCATAAATGTATTATTCTTAAATTATATTCTTCTTCTCCTTCTTCTTCTTCTTCTTATTATTATTATTATTATTATCTATATATATAAAGTAGCTTGTCCTGACTGACTGACTGACTGACTGACTGACTGACTGACTGACTGACTGACTGACTGACTGACTGACTGACTGACTGACTGACTGACTGACTGATTCATCATCGCCGAGCCAAAACTACTGGACATAAAGAAATGAAATTTTGGAGATATATTCATATTAAGATGTAGGTGCTCGCTAAGAGAGGATTTTTGGATATTCCGTCGCTAAGGGGGTGAAAAGGGGGGTGAAATTTTAAAATGAGTGTGTCTATATCTCAAAACTTTAAAAGTTTACAGATGTGAAAATTGGTATTTAGAATCTTCTTTAAAAATAAGGAAATACGTATTTTTTTGTTTTGAGACAATCCCAATAGGAGGGGCACAAAAGGGTGAAAAACGGGTTGAATGCCTTTAATCGGGATACCGGTACTTATATCTCAGAAACTGTAGATATTACAGACCTGAAAATTGGTATATTTGATCTCTTTTAAAAATAAAGAAACACGCATTTTTTTGGTTTTTTGAAAATCCAATTAATGGGAGGGGAAAGGGGGGGAATTTTTAAAATGAGTGTTTCTATATCTCAAAACTTTGAAAGTTTACAGATGTAAAAGTTGGTATTTAGAATCTTCATTAAGAATAGACAAACACGTACTTTTTGGGAGGAGGAAAAGTGGGGTGAAATTTTAAAATGAGTGTATCTATATTTCAAAAGTTTAAAAGTTTGCACATGTAAAATTTGATATTTAGAATCTCCTTTAAAAATAAAGGAACACGTATTTTTTGTTTTCTGTAAATCCCAATAGGAGGGGTGTAAAAGGGTGAATAATGGGTTGAATGCCTTTAATGAGGATACATATTTATCAGAAACTGAAGATATTACAGAACTAGAAATTTGTATATGGGATCTCCTTTGAAAATAAAGAAACACGTATTTTTTTTTTGGAAATTCCAATTAATGGCGGTTAAACAGGAGTGACATATTGGGGTGAATTTTTTGAAAGACTATATCTACAGAATATCTGAGAAACATAGAATGATACAGACGTAAAAAGTGGTATTTGGAATCTCCCGTAAATGTAAAGAAACATACGTGATTTGTTTTTGGAAACTCCTCTTAAGGGGAACTAAAAAGGGGATGAAATTTTAAAATGAGAATTTATACAGTATATCTCAAAAAAAACCTGAACATGTTACAAAGTGAAAACTGGTATTTTTTATCTCTATTAAAAATAAAGGAACGTGTTTTTAGTTTTCAGAAATACCCCTTGGGTGGAGGGGGGTAAAGCGACTGAAAAGGGTGTTGAATTCTTTTAATTAGGCTACTGTTATCTCAAAAATGAAGATGTTACAGACGTGAAATTTGATATTTGGAATCTGCTTTAAAAGTAAAGAAACACGTATTCTCGGATAATCCAATGAATAGGGGGGGGGGGTGAGGAGGTGAAAGAATTGAAAAATTAATTGACTTAATTGTATGAGAATACTTACATCTATTAAAAACTAAAGTTGTTAGGGCCTACAGACGTGAAAATTGGTATTTGGATCTCCTGTAAAAACAAAGAAAAACGCGTTTTGGGGGACAAATCATCTTGGTGGCGGGAGTGAAAAGGAGATGAATTCCTTTCATGAGGACACATAAATCAAAAACTGAAGAAGTTACAGAGTTACAGTCGTGATAATTGGTATTTAGAAGATCCTTTACTATTAAAGAAACAAGTACTTTTTGCCGGAAGTTTACTTACGGGCGGGGGGAGGGAGGTAGTGTGAAAGTGAAAAAAAGTGAATTATTTTAATCTCACAACTGAAGGTAATAGACGTGAACATTAGTGTTTGGAATCTCCTTTAACATAAAGAAACACGCCATCTTTTAGTTTTTGGGGGGGGGATAGCTAAATAAACTTAACGGCGGTGGGGTGTAAAAGGAGGTGAGACCAATTGATTTTACTGTTCATAACGTATTTATAAGGAGCCTCCGTTGCTCAGGCGGCAGCGCGCCGGCCTCTCACAGCTGGGTTCCGTGGTTCAAATCCCGGTCTCTCCATGTGACATTCGTGCTGGACAAAACAAAGTAGGGACAGGTTTTTCTCCGGATACTCCGGTTTTCCCTGTCATCATTCACTCCAACAACACTGTCCAATATAATTTCATTTCATTTGTCATCCATTAATCGTTGCCCCAGAGGAGTGCGACAGGTTTCGGCTGCCGGCACAATTCCTATTTTCGCCGCTATATGGGGGCTTTATTCATTCCATTCCTGACCCTGTTAAATGACTGGAAACAGGCTGTAGATTTTTGATGTACTTATTCTGATCATAAACCGATCATTTTTAATCTTTCCTGGGTTCGTTTTCAAGAGCCATCTTTTCCTTCGGAGAACGTTCTTAGAGTACAGTAGATTCTCCTGGCATATAAATATAAATTTAAACACATTTGAAATAAACGATAGGAATGAGATTGACCGTCCAATTTTTCACCTCCATAATAAGGTCAATAATGCACGGAAATATGCCATTCGTATGGCCAGAAATCCAGCACACTTGCCTACGCGCGTCAGTCGTGTTGGTCACATTTTCAACAATGACAATGGCAGCAGATGTAATTTACCGCCATGTAGCGGTCTTGCATCTTGATGTGGAGTCCAGAACATCCATAATAATAATAATAATAATAACAATAATAATAATAATAATAATAATAATAATAATAATAATAATAATAATAATAATAATAATAATAATAATAATAATAATGTTCTGGACCGTCGTCAAATGTGCGGACCGCGCTGAAAACGGTTCCTGGACGGGTAATTACTAAGATGCACTCCGGCCGCGGGTTCAGTATCGCCAAGGCACCCAAGACGACACCACGCTGTATCTCCTGAAGGATTTGACCCATATTAAAAATGCTTATAGGAAAAGATGGCAAAGATTATGGACCTAACTGACCGGGTAGAATACCTGGACTTAGCACGGAAAGTACGAAATCGATTGCTGGACAGAAAGATTGAAAAATGGGAGGAAACTTGCCATGATCTATTAAAAAACGAGTCAGATCACGAATTTTGGCCGATTCTCTCAGAAAACGAGTCAGATCGCGAATTTCGGCGGATTATATATAAAACAATAAGCATTCAATTCTAAATTTCAGTATAATACCGTAGCGAAGCACGGGTATCTTGCTAGTCTATATATATATATATATATATAAAATAGCTTGTCCTGACTGACTGACTGATTCATCATCGCCGAGCCAAAACTATTGGACATAATGAAATGGAATTTTGGGGATACATTCATATTAAGATGTAGGTGCCCGCTAAGAGAGGATTTTTGGATATTCCGTTGCTAAGGGGGTGAAAAGGGGGGGTGAAGTTTTAAAATGAGTGCACCTATATCTCAAAACTTTAAAAGTTTACAAATGTAAAAATTGGTATTTAGAATCTTCTTTGAAAATAAGGAAACACGTATTTTTTTGTTTTCAGAAAATCCCAATAGGAGGGGTGAAAAAGGGTGAAAATGGGGGAAAATGTGTTCAATGCCTTTAATCAGGATACCGGTAGTTATATCTCAGAAACTGAAGATATTACAGACCTGAAAATTGCTACTTTTGATCTTTTTTAAAAATAAAGAAACACGTATTTTTTTGTTTTTTGAAAATCTAATTAATGGGAGGGTGAAAAGGGGGTGAATTTTTAAAATTTGTGAATCTATATCTCCAAACTTTTAAAGTTTGCAGATGTAAAAATTGGTATTTAGAATCTTCATTAAAAAAAAGGAACACGTATTTTTTTGTTTTCGGAAAATCGCAATAGGAGGTGTGAAAAGGGGTGAAAAAGGGGTTGAATGCCTTTAATGAGGCTACTTATATCTCAGAAACTGAAGATATTATAGACCTGAAAATTGGTGTTTGGGATCTCCTTTAAAAATAAAGAAACACGTATTTTTTTGTTTCTGCAAAACCCAATTAAGGGGGGTAAAAAAGGGGTAATATTTTAAAATGAGTGTATCTATATCTCAAAACTTTTAAAGGTTATAGGTGTAAAAATAGGTATTTAGAATCTCCATTAAAGATAAAGAAACACGTATATTTTGTTTTCGGAAAATCCTAATAGGAAGGGTGGAAAAGGTTGAAAAAGGGCTCGAATGCATTTCACGAGTCTACTTATATTTCAGAACCTGAAGATATTACAGACCTGAAAATTGGTGTTTGGGATCTCCTTTAAAAATAAATAAACACGTATTTTTTGTTTGTGGAAAATACAATTAATGGGGGGGTGAAAAGGGGGTGATTTTTTAAAATGAGTGTATCTATATCTCAAAACTTTTTAAGTTTATAGATGTAAAAATTGGTATTTAGAATCTCCGTTAAAAATAAAGAAACACGTATTCTTTTGTTTTCGGAAAATCCCAATAGGAAGGGTGTAAAAGGCTGAATAATGGGTTGAATGCCTTTCATGAGGATACTTATATTTCAGAACCTGAAGATATTACTGACCTGAAAATTGGTATTTTGGATCTACTTTAAAAGTAAAGAAACAGGTATTTTTTCGTTTTTGGAAAATCCAAATATTGGGGGGTGAAAACGGGGGTGAATTTTTTAAGATGAGTGTGTCTACATCTTAAGACTTTAAAATTTACAGATGTAAAAATTGGTGGTTAGAATCTCCTCTAAAAATAAAGGAACACGTATATTTTGTTTCCAGTAAGTCCTAATAGGAGGGGTGTAAAAGGGTGAAAAATGGGTTGAATGCCTTTAATGAGGATACACATATCTCAGAAACGAAAGACATTACAGAACTGATAATTCGCATATGGGATTTCCTTTAAAAATAAAGAAACATGTATTTTTTAGTTTTTGGAAAAGCCAATTATTGGCGGTTAAACAGGAGTGACAAATTGGCGTGAATTTTTTGAAAGACTATATCTACAGAATATCTTGGAATCGTAACATGTTACAGACGTAAAAAGTGGGTGTAAATCTCCTGTAAATGTAAAGAAATATAGGTTATTTGTTTTTGGAAACTCTACTTAAGGGGAACCCAAAGGGGTGAAATTTTAAAATGAGAATTTTTACGGATATCTAAAAAACTTAACATGTTACAGAAGTGAAAAATGGAATTTTTTTAATCTGTATTAAACATAAAGAAAAGTGTATTTTTAGTTTTCGGAAATACCACTTGGGTGGAGGGCGGGGGGGGGGGGGGTAAAAGTGACTGAAAATGGTGATGAATTCTTTTAATTAGGCTACTGATATCTCAAAAATGAAGATGTTACAGACGTGAAATTTGATATTTGCAATCTGCTTTAAAAGTGAAGAAACACGTATTCTCGGAAAATCCAATGAAGGGGGGGGGGGGAAGAATTGAAACATTAGTTGACTTAATTGTATGAGAATACATACATCTAATACTAAAGTTGTTACAGACGTGAAAATTCGTATTTGGTTCTCCTTTAAAAACAAAGAAAGAGGCGTTTTGGTGGGGAAAACATCTTGGAGGGCCGGAATGTAAAGGAGTTGAATTCCTTTCATGAGGACACATAAATCAAAAACTGAAGAAGTTAGAGTCGTGATAATTGGTTTTTAGAAGATCCTTTACTATTAAAGAAACAAGTATTTTTTTTGCGGGAAAATTCATTTAGGGGGAGGAGAGATTATTGTGAAATGAAGTGAAAAAAAGTAAATTATTTTTATGTGGATACTTATATCTCAAAACTGAAGGTAATGGACGTGAACATTGGTGTTTGGAATCTCCCTTAAACATAAAGAAACAAGCATCCTTTTAATTCTTTTTCGGGGGGGGGGGGTGGCTGTAAATAAACTTAACGGCGGTGGGGTGTAAAAGGAGGTGAGACCAATTGATTTTACTGTTATTAATGTACTTATAAGGATCCTCCGTTGCTCAGGCGGCAGCGCGCCGGCCTCTCACAGCTGGGTTCCGTGGTTCAAATCCCGGTCACTCCATGTGGCATTCGTGCTGGACAAAACGGAGGCGGGACAGGTTTTTCTCCGGATACTCCGGTTTTCCCTGTCATCAGCCATTCCAGCAACACATAAAGGTAATAATAATAATAATAATAATATTCCGGACCGTCGTCAAATTGCGGACCGCGATGGAAACGGCTCCTGGACGGGTAATGACTAAGAATGCAGTCCGGTCGCGGGTTCAGTGCCGCCAAGGCACCCAGTATGACAGCACGCCGGATCTCCTGAAGGATTATATCCGTATTAAAAATATTATAGTAAAAGATGGCAAAGATTTACGGACCCAACTGACATGGAGGAATACCTGAGCCTAACCCGGGAAGTACGAAATCGATTGCTGGAAAGGAAGATTTAAAAATGGGAGGAAACGTGCCGTAAAATAATAGATCGGGAATTTTGGTGTATTCTCGCAGAGAACGAGTCAGATCGCGAATTTCGGCGGATTATATATCTAAAACAATAAGCATTCAATTATAAATTTCAGTATAATACCGTAGCGAAGCACGGGTATCTTGCTAGTTATAATATATAATTCGCTGGGGCCATCAAGGACCACATTAAGTCTTGTTGCATTTGACAATGAACTTGGCCTCCTTTAGAGCCCAAATTTCCCTCATTCTTTGTGAGTGGGCCTGCTTACGCTCCTCTGTCCAAGGGCCACCGTGTCTTCTTTTCGGTTGCTCGTCTCGGTTTAGCCCGTTCGTCAATATTTTCTTGCGGAAGAGATCTCTATTAAAGGGCGTCTTCAGCGGAGATTTGTAGCATTTGCAGGTCTTCTTTGGTATTTATAAACCAGGGAATTGTGGTTTTAGTGTTTGAATAAAAAAAGTGAAAGATTTCTTTAGTTAACTTTCTTCCGTCCATTCTTTTCAGATGACCGTAAAATCGTGCCCGTCTTTTTCTGAATGTGTCGGTAATTTTCTCTATTTTGCTGTAGACTTCCTTGTTGGATCTCTTTTGATGGATTCCATTTCTGTACTTTGATCCCAAGATTCCTCTCACAATTTTGCGTTCTCTTTTCTCCAGTTCTTCAAGGAGTCCTTTGTTGGCATTTAGAGACAAGGTTTCGGCTGCATATATAACTACTGGCTTCAGAACTGTTTCATAGTGGCGTATCTTGGTGTTCTGGGAAAGGCATTTTTTGTTGTAGATTGTGCGGGATGTTTGGTAGGCTATTTCCAGTTTGCGTACTCGCTCCTGAAGTACTTCTTTGTCCAGTCCATTTTTCATGATGATCTCACTCAGGTATTTGAATCTGTCTACTCGGGTGATAGCCCCGTATTTTGTATGGAGTTTTGGTGGAGCCTCTTTGATGTTAGTCATTACTTCTGTTTTCTCAAAAGATACCTTCAAACCAGTTTGTTCGGCAATTTCCTTTAAAATTTCAACTTGAGCTCTAGCGGTTTCTATGTTGTATGAGAGAACAGCAATATCATCGGCAAATGCTAAGCAGTCTGTTGCGATCCCCTTGGATTTGGTTCCTATTCTCAACGGACTGTAGTTGGTTTCCTGTAATCTCACCCGCCAGGTTCTGATGATCTTTTCAAGAACACAGTTGAAGAGTATCGGGGATAGCCCATCACCTTGTCGGACTCCTGTTTTGATGTCAAAGGAATGCGAGAGACATCCGTGGAACTTCACCTTGGATTTTGTATCGGTCAGGGTGGCTCTAATTAATGCCAGCAGTTTCAAATCAACTCCAAATTCATTTAAGATGTTTAGCAGGACTTCCCGGTCTATGGAGTCGTATGCTTTCTTAAAGTCCACAAAGACAGACACATACTGCTTGGACCTTAGTGTACAATATCTGATGATCGTTTTGAGATTTTGTATCTGTTCAGCTGTTGAGGGACCTTTTCTGAACCCTCCTTGGTATTCACCTATTTGATGTTCGACTTGTGCTTCCAAACGCTCCAGGATGGCAAGTGATACAATTTTGTAAGTCACGGGTAGAAAAGATATTCCTCTGTAGTTGTTGATGTTCTTCATGCTGCCTTTTTTTGTGTAATAGATGGATCAAAGCTATTTTCCAATCTTTGGGTAGGGTCTCCTTGTTCCAAATTTCTTCTATTTGCTTTTGCAAGATATCAAGTGATTCTTCTGGGGCATATTTCCATAGTTCTGCTACTACTGAGTCTTCCCCCGGCGCTTTGTTATTTTTGATACGGGCAATGTGACGCTTGATTTCATCTTTGTCGGGTGGTCTGGAATTTGGGTACCTGAGTAAGGGTTCCTTGGTCTCAATGGCGCTTTGCGGTTTAGAGCAATTAAGTAAATTCTTGAAGTAATCTGCCAGAATGCTGCAATTTTCTTCATTTGACGTCGCCAGTGTGCCGTCCTTTCGCTCAAAGCATAGAGATGGTGGTTTCTAGCCAGTGAGTTTGCGTTTGAAGGCTCCGTAGTACTCTCTGCTTTCATTCTTCCTAAAGTTTTGTTCTATATTTTCAATGAGAGACTTTTCGTATTTACGTTTCTCAGTTGTGAACCCCCTAGCTGCTTGGGCACGTTGGGTTTTGTAGGTTTCCAAATCATTTTCTGATTTCGTAGATTAGTACTGTTTCCACGCATTGAGTCTTTCTTGGAGGACTGATTCGCAGGTACCACTCCACCAGGCATGCTTTTTGCTTCTCTTTATTTCTGCAACGTCTTTGGCGGCCTCAACATGGAGGCTTTTGGCGTTGTTAAAGTCACAGTCATTTGGTCTAGCCTTCTCCTGGAACTCCTCGACCCTTTGCCGAAGTTTATCATTGTCAAAGCGTGTGATCTGTTTGGTTGTCTTCCTTGTGTTTGCAGGAACTGGTTTGAATTTGATAAAGAGACATATAATGATCTGAGGCCACATTGATGCCTTTCTTTACCTTGACGTTCATAATCTCAGGGCTGTTTCTCCTGGAGATTGCAACATGATCAATTTGGAACTCTCCGAGAGGTTGGACGGGAGAACGCCAAGTCATTTGCTTTCTGGGTAGATGGCGAAAGTGGGTCGACATGAACTGCAGGTTGTGATTTTCGCAAATGGACACCAGTCTTTTGCCGTTGGGATTGGTTCTTTTGTGAGCAGGGTAATTTCCTATAACTTTCTTGTACTTCTGTTCACGACCTAGTTGGGCATTGAAGTCACTCAAAAGAAGCTTGACATGGTGTTTGGGGATTTTGTATAATTTTTCATCCAGTAGGTCCCAGAAATTGTCAACTTCGTCTGGATCAGACTTGTTCTTATCGTTTGTAGGAGCATGTGCGTTAACTAGGGCGTAGGTTTTGTTCGCGCATTTAATTGTGAGTATAGACAATCTGTCATTCACAGGTTCGAAATTTGCAACCGATTTAAGGATCTTGGTTCTAACAGCAAACGCGGTTCCAAGCATCACAGCTCCATTGAGGATTCCTCTTTACGCTTTGCTCTTGAAAAGTCGGTAGCCTTCGGATTCAAAAATCTCTTCATCTGGGTACCTTGTTTCCTGTAGGGCCATTATGGATATCTGATTTTCGTGAAGAGCTTTGGTGAGGGTTTTCATCTTGCGAGTTTGCCAGTTTGTGTAAGCGTTATTATTATTATTATTATTATTATTATTATTATTATTATTATTATTATTATTATTATTATTATTATTATTATTATTATTATTATTATTATTATTATAGGGTCATGTGGTGGAGAAGCAGCGTGACTCTCTCATTCTGAGGTCACAGGTTCGTTTTCCGGCCATTTCAAGATTTCTTAAAAATTCTGGACTGAAGAGTAGAATGGGGTTCACTTGATACGAGATTTTCTCAAGCGCTTAGTTACAGGGAGAAAGCGCACAGCGGGGAGATGACGCAATGACGTAGTATACACAGGCGAACACTGGTTGCCATGGTTGCAATGGTGTTGGGAAAACGATGACGCTAATTCCTTATAGACCCCAGCCCAAAAATGTCCGCCTTCGTAGTGTAACGGTTAGTATTATTAGTTGCCGTCCTCGGAGGCCTGGGTTCGATTCCCGGTACTAGCAGAAATTTAAGACTGGCAGGAGGGCTGGTATGTGGTCCAAATGGTACATGCAGCTCACCTCCAATGGGGGTGTGCCTGAAAAGAGCTGCACCACCTCGGGATGAGGACACGAGTTTACTTATTATTATAGCCCAAAAATATGTCCATATGTCAACGTATCTATCTTCAAAGTAAAGCAAGACCCAAGGTTGACTCAGCTGGATAATTGGGAGAGAGCTCCATCAAAGTTACCCTATATCGATTAAGCTATTCACGTTTCTACTGGAAAGTGTCCTTCGGAACTCTGACTGCGATGAATAAAATGCATGAAGGTCAACGTCAGAGAATTTCTCTATTTAACATTTTCGGATTATGTCCTATTTTGAAAGAATCACTTTGAGCTTTAGTTTATATTGAGCAACGTGTAAGACCACAGACAGCGAATGGTATTACTAATAAATGAAGCCAAGACTCTGCTAATGACAAACAGCTTTGATGAATCAATAACATTGTGAAAGGAAAGGCTATAGAATATGTTGAAGGATACGGTTATTTAGGCCAGACGGTATCCGTACAAAGCAGGCTGGATAAAAGAGTTCAGAAGACGAACAGCGATTGCCTGGAAGAAATCATTTTCACCCAGCTTTATTTTAAGGTTGATTATGCACTTCAAAAGTGACGTTCTGCTCGTATACAGCTCTGAGCATGGTTCCCAACTAACTTCTACTCTGTCATGGAAGAATGCAGGGAATCTTTATGTGTGTTTCTCTGAGATACCGTCTCCGTCGGCAAGCTTAATCTGGACTAAAGGAGTTATTCTTCAAGAAGAAGGGCTGGATTGGTCCAACAGCTCTGCCCTCCGATCGGCCAACAGAGCAGAGTGGGAGTGCCCACGGCTCTATCGTGGCTCTACGCCTCTGCACTTGCGAGACGGCACAGGGCTGTACTTCACGGCTGTCCTGAGGTATCAGTCCTATTGTATTATGTTAACAGATCTATCCATTTCAATACCTTGAGTGTAATATACTGTAGTTAAATATTTATCCGCAGATAACCATTCGCGGATGCGGATAATATTTTGTACATCCACGCAGAGCTCTACATATATCTAGGTCCTCCCGTAAACGATGAAGGTAGAATAACTAACTGGCCCAAGTCCTCTACATTCCCATTATGATTGATTGCGTCTTGAAGGCGAATAAAATTGTCATCTCAAAGGTTTTTCTATTAGTTCGTATAAAAATGAGTCTCCCTGTTTCGATTTTAGCGTATACGTCAACTAAGTATCGGTTAAATGATTGTTTGTAATAATGCAAATGATTGTACTCATTCTCCAAAATCATTAATCGGTAGCAATAGTATTGTAGTACGGATTATTTTTTAAACATTTGGCTGGCCTGTCTTTCTGTCAACTTGAAGGACCAAATGTTATACTGTACTGTTATACTGTAGGGCATCATAAGACCTGTGAGTTTCGGCGATTCTCTACAATCTATTTCCATTTCTGCGAAGTGCTATGTCCCGTTTATCACGATCTTGATTTTATAGTAACACAGATACTTCGTTTGTTGTAGGTTCGTTATGGCGACCTCTGCGCTCTGCTGGAGGTCGACGATCAGCATTTATAACTATTTTATTGTCATTTTCGTTTGAATCTGGTGTGAAGGATCAAAAAGCAGTTTTAAAATCATGAATGTAACTGTTTTTATCATTAATCATACTTTGCAAGTTTTCTACTAACGAAATGTTTAGATTTGGAAAACATTGTAATCCTTCGTCGTTCTGTAGTACATAATCACTAATGAAACATATTTTTATTGTAAAAAAAGATTCTCTCGCATTATCTACCAACCAGTTAAATGATACACCTGCCCCAGTATTTTAAATGTGATCATTTAATTCCCTTTATGAACTTCTGTTGCCCCTAAAGAAGTCATTTGAAAAGCCGAATTTTAACGTCTAATATTATTCATAAAATGTTGAGATTGATCATGCTTGCTACATAACAAAAACTTCAGTGGCTCAGGTGGCTGCTGAATAGAGTCCAAACGCACTTTCCCAGAGGAACATCAAAGTCCTTTTGATTCATCTTTCTACCTTAAAGATTTACAGTAAATGCAACAAACATTCAGAGGGCCTATCTCTGATGCTGCAGAATAATTTATTTGTGCATCATAATTGAACCCGCTGTTATGTCTTCATTGCCATGCAATATTACGTCTAATAGTTCTTCTTATTTGGTCGTTGTTCAGTCCTTGTCGCCGGTTTTCTTCACTTTCAGTATCCTGCATAGCACTTGTCGTTTGTCTGGTAGTAACGAGACACCTATCTCAATCAAAATTTGTTTCTGACTGACGAACGGTACTCACAGTTTTACGAAGCTGTGCTAAGCGCTCGATTCTCTGTCCTAGTGACTTATGATATCGATCGCATTGTTCAGAAACATGGTTGTCATGTTGCTCTTGACTTTGAAATTCATGTTGATTTTGGTGATGACGACGATCACTTTCCAATCGCCGCTCCCTAGCATCATCTGTTTCTAGATATCGCGACACAGAGTGTCGAAAACGGTCATCTTCTAATCGCTGTCTAGAATCGTCCGATACTAGAGATCGCAACACAGTGTGTCGAAAACGGTCATCTTCTAATCGCTGCTGTCTAGAATCGACCTATTCTAGATTTCGCAACACATAGTGCTGAATACGATCACTTTCTAATCGCTGCTCTCTAGAATCGTCTGATCCTAGGCTTCGCGAGACAGTGTGTCGAATAGATCGCTTTTTATACGCTGTTCTGTAGTCTTCAGAGATTCCTGACTCCTTAACAATGAAGAACGGGTTCTTTCTAACTGTAGCTTTCATTCCAACTAGACATGGATTGCCTCAATCGGTAATTTGTAAGACGAATTTTTCTATCCAATTGAGATTCATTTTCACGTTGCAAACTTTGACTTTTGGCCTTTCTCGTGTTTGAGAGAGATCTGATTATTTTGGGCATGACTAATAACTTAACTACTCAATACGAAGGAAGACAAGCACGGTGCGCGTTGAGACTCAACCATCTGCAATAGCCCGCTGGTGCGTACTGAGCCCGCGCGACAGCCAACCTTTGTGATATAAAGTCGCTGAAGGGGTAAGCAGTGGGAGGCTCCTTTCGATTGAGTGCGCGTTACTGGACAATGCTTCTTTAGTTCATTATTATATTTTCGCAGACCACCAAGATGGTTCCCAGCAGTAGGCCAAGATCTGTTGCCTTAGAAACGCCTTAACTGAAGGGTGGAGGTATATCCAGTATCTAAGTAGTAGTATCTATGGAGACCAAGAAAATGTTTGCGAGTGGGTGATTGTTAGGGCAATGTTAGCAACCAAAATACACTCTTAGTAAGTTATCTATGGAGTAATAATTGTAGCAAAATCTGATATTGAGCGCTTAGGGCAATAAAAGAACCAAAATATGCCCTCAAATCAATTAAAAGCTATAGGCCCTTAAGATAACACGTTCACACAACCACCACACCAAATAAATGCACAAATACTCTCTTATACCCACTAACATTACACAGAACACGAGAAAAGATGTTAAGATCGCGGAGCTCCACTACACATCATCTCTTCCAGTGACTCTATGCCTTGATCTTAGTCAAGAATTCGAAAAGCGTTTACAGTATAATTTTTTCCGATAGTAATTCACATGTGTAGCAATTTTGGGTGGCAAATCTAGCTGCTGTTGAATCCTTGGGCTGACGTTGCCATGGTTACGGCTGGTCGTTTCTTTATCGGATTCCCAGAGCAGGGGTAGTGTGGAACCAATATCTCCATAACGGTTAATTTTAGGGCGTTAATACAGGGTTTTGGGCTCGTACGGCTTACCGAGTTTTGTTCTTTGCCTCAAGGGGCTTAAAATGAGCGTTGTCTCGTCCCTATACAACAAATTCGATATTTCGCCTATTATTTTTATATCTCCTCGCCGGCACCCGTCTAATTGTTCTGAAAATTTAAATTTAGCCTATGTTACAACCTATACTGTCAGCTATCTGCCAGTGAATGACCCGTCAAAATCGGTCCAATCGCTTCGGAGATTAGCCGGAACAAACAGACAGACAGACAGACAGATACACATTGGTGTTTAGTTGTATATGCCGCGTATACTTTAATATGCACTTAGCAAAATGCTCTTATTTTGAGATTACAAACAGACGCTTCAATTTTATTTATTTGCATAGATAATTGCTTAGTGATAAGGTTTTGTTTACATTTCACTAATGTTGCTGAACTTTCTCTAGTGCAGAAAATTACTAGTCGAGATTTGTTTCCTCAGCTTTGTCATCTGTATTAGTGAATGCTTTATATTTAACATAATCTTCACCGAGCTCCTTAGCAATGCGTGTAGGGGCGCGCAGCTGTCAACTTGTATTCGTGAGATAGTGGGATGGAACCCCACAGTCGGCATCCCTGATGTTGGTTTTCTTTTGTTTTCCATTTTTACACCAGGTAAATGCTGGGGCTCTACCTTGATTAAGGCCACCAACGCTTCTTTCCCACTCCTAGACCTTTTCTGTCCCATCGTCCCCAAGAGACCTATCTGTGTTGGTATGACGTAAAACTACTTCTAAAACAAGACAAACAACATAATCAGGGTTTTTAATAGTGTCAAAACGATCGGAATCACTTGCCTGTTTGTCCACTAAGAAATGTTGGACTATTTGTGTGTAGATTTCTTTAGACTTCGGCTGAGGTATCTCTGGCATGAAGGATATTCGTAAGATGTTCTTATACCTAAGAAAAGCATCATGTATGGTAAGAATTAATTGTAATCACAACCCCATGATTCCTTACCTGATACTTTAGTAACTTCTGCCGTCTAATTTTTCTGTTAGAGAGTAATTTGATCGTCCTGACGATACCCTCAGCCATATTACTTGGCTATTATGACCTCGGTAACTGTTCTCATATCACAAACTCCTCACTTGGTCTCACGAGGCTGAGCGAACCTTGTTCCAGTCCTCAGTCTAGGATTCAAATACTTGAACGTGCTCAAAATCTGACACGATGCTTGCGAGTAACAGGCAGACACACTAGGCACGGGGGCTCTCACAGTAAATTGTTGTAAATAACAATAATAATAATAATAATAATAATAATAATAATAATAATAATAATAATACCCGTGTGGGGATTTACCGGTTACCTCCATCGGGCGCGTACCTTTGGAATTGGGGAAGCTCGCTGGCTCTGCCGCCAGCAGAGTCAGAGGCTAGTGGGGAAATAAAATACCACCGTGAAAAAACTGGTCCCTTGCCAGGGTTACGGCGAAGACTGGTAAATGACCAGAAGCCAGAAAACATCTTGAGGCAACCTCTAGGTCTAACAACCCTAGTTGTAAAAGGATGGGTACCCGTCCAAAGCAAAGTCAAGTCAAAAAGCATGATGGCACAACATTTCAAGAAACATACCCCAGGGGGTAAATCTTCGGATAAATCCCTCGTCGTGAACGCCACGGCGCACGAGTCTCGTTCGGATTCTGGGGGAGACTCGACATCATGCAAGAGACGAGTCGGAGCGTCTCGGTGTACCCCGAAGAGTCAAAAACGCAGGCCAAAATCTAAAACCTTTCTAGCAACTTTCAACATAAATTCACTTACACAAACTGGCAAGCTGAAAACCCTCACCAAAGCTCTTCACGAAAATCAGATATCCATAATGGCCCTACAGGAAACAAGGTACCCAGATGAAGAGATTTTTGAATCCGAAGGCTACCTATTTTTCAAAAGCAAAGCGCAAAGAGGAATCCTCAATGGAGCTGTGATGCTTGGAACTGCGTTTGCTGTTAGAACCAAGATCCTTAAATCGGTTGCAAATTTCGAACCTGTGAATGACAGATTGTCTATACTCACAATTAAATACGCGAACAAAACCTACGCCCTAGTTAACGCACATGCTCCTACAAACGATAAGAACAAGTCTGATCCAGACGAAGTTGATAATTTCTGGGACCTACTGGATGAAAAATTAAACAAAATCCCCAAACACCATGTCAAGCTTCTTTTGGGTGACTTCAATGCCCAACTAGGTCGTGAACAGAAGTACAAGAAAGTTATAGGAAATTACCCTGCTCACAAAAGAACCAATCCCAACGGCAAAAGACTGGTGTCCATTTGCGAAAATCACAACCTGCAAGGCATGTCGACCTACTTTCGCCATCTACCCAGAAAGCAAATGACTTGGCGTTCTCCCGTCCAAGCTCTCGGAGAGTTCCAAATTGATCATGTTGCAATCTCCAGGAGAAACAGCCCTGAGATTATGAATATCAAGGTAAAGAAAGGCATCAATGTGGCCTCAGATCATTATATGTCTCTTATCAAATTCAAACAATTCCCTCAAACACAAGGAAGACAACCAAACAGACTACACGCTTCGACAATGATAAACTTCGGCAAAGGGTCGAGGAGTTCCAGGAGAAGGCTAGACCAAATGACTGTGACTTTAACAACGCCAAAAGTCTCCTTGTTGAGGCCGCCAAAGACGTTGCAGAAATCAAGAGAAGCAAAACGCATGCCAGGTGGAATCAATCAATCTCAATACTCAATCAATCAATACTGATCTGCATTTAGGGCAGTCGCCCAGGTGGCAGATTCCCTATCTGTCGCTTTCCTAGCCTTTTCCGAAATGATTTCAAAGAAATTGGAAATTTATTGAACATCTCCCTTGGTAAGTTATTCCAATCCCTAACTCCCCTTCCTATAAATGAATATTTGCCTCAGTTTGTCCTCTTGAATTCCAACTTTATCTTCATATTGTGATCTTTCCTACTTTTATAGACGCCATTCAAACCTATTCGTCTACTAATGTCATTCCACGCCATCTCTCCGCTGATAGCTCGGAACATACCACTTAGTCGAGCAGCTCTTCTTCTTTCTCTCAATTCTTCCCAACCCAAACATTGCAACATTTTTGTAACGCTACTCTTTTGTCGGAAATCACCCAGAACAAATCGAGCTGTTTTTATTTGGATTTTTCCAGTTCTTGAATCAGGTAATCCTGGTGAGGGTCCCATACACTGGAACCATACTCTAGTTGGGGTCTTACCAGAGACTTATATGCACTCTCCTTTACATCCTTACTACAACCCCTAAACACCCTCATAACCATGTGCAGAGATCGATACCCTTTATTTACAATCCCATTTATGTGATTACCCCAGTGAAGATCTTTCCTTATATTAACACCTAGATACTTACAATGATCCCCAAAAGGAACCTTCACCCCATCAACGCAGTAATTAAAACTGAGAGGAATTTTCCTATTTGTGAAACTCACAACCTGACTTTTAGCCCCGTTTATCAACATACCATTGCCTGCTGTCCATCTCACAATATTTTCGAGGTCACGTTGCCGTTGCTCACAATCTTGTAACTTATTTATCACTCTATAGAGAATAACATCATCCGCAAAAAGCCTTACCTCCGATTCCACTCCTTTACTCATATCATTTATATATATAAGAAAACATAAAGGTCCGATAACACTGCCCTGAGGAACTCCCCTCTCAACTATTACAGGGTCAGACAAAGCTTCACCTACTCTAACTCTCTGAGATCTATTTTCTAGAAATATAGCAACCCATTCAGTCACTCTTTTGTCTAGTCCAATTGCACTCATTTTTGCCAGTAGTCTCCCATGATCCACCCTATCAAATGCTTTAGACATTTCAATCGCGATACAGTCCATTTGACCTCCAGAATCCAAGATATCTGCTATATCTTGCTGGAATCCTACAAGGTGAGATTCAGTGGAATAACCTTTCCTAAAACCGAATTGCCTTCTTTCGAACCAGTTATTAATTTCACAAACATGTCTAATATAATCGGAAAGAATGCCTTCCCAAAGCTTACATACAATGCATGTCAAACTTACTGGCCTGTAATTTTCAGCTTTATGTCTATCACCCTTTCCTTTATACACAGGGGCTACTATAGCAACTCTCCATTCATCTGGTATAGCTCCTTCGGCCAAACAATAATCAAATAAGTACTTCAGATATGGTACTATATCCCAACCCATTGTCTTTAGTATATCCCCAGAAATCTGATCAATTCCAGCCGCTTTTCTAGTTTTCAACTTTGGATCTTATTGTAAATGTCTTTGTTATCATACGTAAATTTTATTACTTCTTTGGCCTTAGTCTCTTCCTCTATCTCGACATTATCCTTGTAACCAACAATCTTTACATACTGCTGACTGAATACTTCTGCCTTTTGAAGATCCTCACCTACACACTCCCCTTGTTCATTAATTATTCCTGGAATGTCCTTCTTGGAACCTGTTTCTGCCTTAAAATACCTATACATACCCTTCCATTTTCACTAAAATTTGTATGAGTGTCAATTATGCTTGCCATCATGTTATCCTTAGCTGCCTTCTTTGCTAGATTCAATTTTCTAGTAAGTTCCTTCAATTTCTCCTTACTTCCACAGCCATTTCTAACTCTATTTCTTTTCAGTCTGCACCTCCTTCTTAGTCTCTTTATTTCTCTATTATAATAAGGTGGGTCTTTACCATTCCTTACCACCCTTAAAGGTACAAACCTGTTTTCGCATTCCTCAACAATTTCTTTAAACCCATCCCAGAGTCTGTTTACATTTTTATTTACCGTTTTCCACCGATCATAGTTACTTTTTAGAAACTGCCTCATGCCTGCTTTATCAGCCATATGGTACTGCCTAACAGTCCTACTTTTAAGACCTTCCTTTCTATCACATTTATTTTTAACTACCACAAAAACAGCTTCATGATCACTAATACCATCTATTACTTCAGTTTCCCTATAGAGCTCATCTGGTTTTATCAGCACCACATCCAGGATATTTTTCCCTCTGGTTGGTTCCATCACTTTCTGAATCAGCTGTCCTTCCCATATTAACTTATTTGCCATTTGTTGGTCATGCTTCCTGTCGTTCGCATTTCCTTCCCAATTGACATCTGGCAAATTCAGATCTCCCGCTACAATCACATTTCTTTCCATGTCGTTTCTCACATAGCTGACTATCCTATCAAATAATTCCGAATCCGCATCAGTGCTACCCTTTCCCGATCTGTACACTCCAAATATATCAAGTTGCCTATTATCTTTAGAAATGAGCCTTACACCTAGAATTTCATGTGTCTCATCTTTAACTTTTTCGTAACTTACAAATTCTTCTTTCACCAGAATGAAAACTCCCCCTCCCACCTTTCCTATCCTATCTCTACGATACACACTCCAGTGCCGTGAAAAAATTTCTGCATCCATTATATCATTTCTCAGCCATGATTCAACTCCTATTACAATATCTGGTAAATATATATCTATTAAATTACTTAATTCTATTCCTTTCTTTACAATACTTCTACAGTTCAACACTAACAATTTTATGTCGTCCCTACTTGATTTCCAGTTCCCTGTTCCCTTATCACCGCTCCCTAGGCCATCCCGTTTCCCTGAATGTACCTCCCTGCGAATCAGTCCTCCAAGAAAGACTCAATGCGTGGAAACTGTACTACTCTAAGAAATCAGAAAATGATTGGGAAACCTACAAAACCCAACGTGCCCAAACAGCTAGGGTGTTCAGAACTGAGAAACGTAAATACGAAAAATCTCTCATTGAAAAGATAGAACAAAACTTTAGGAAGAATGAAAGCAGAGAGTACTACAGAGCCTTCAAACGCAAACTCCCTAGCTATAAACTACCATCTCTATGCTTTGAGCGAGAGGACGGGTCACTGGCGACGTCAAATGAAGAAAATTGCAGCATTCTGGCAGACTACTTCAAGAATTTACTTAATTGCTCTAATCTGCAAAGCCCCATTGAAACCAAGGAACCCTTACTCAGGTACCCAGATTCCAGACCACCCGACAGAGATGAAATCAAGCGCCACATTGCCCGTCTCAAAAATAACAAAGCGCCGGGGGAAGACTCAGTAGTAGCAGAACTATGGAGATATGCTCCAGAGGAATCACTTGATATCTTGCAAAAGCAAATAGAAGAAATTTCGAAGAAGGAGACCCTACCCGAAGATTGGAAAATAGCTTTGATCCATCCATTACACAAAAAAGGCAGCATGAAGAACTTCAACAACTACAGAGGAATATCTTTGCTACCCGTGACTTACAAAATTCTATCACTTGCCATCCTGGAGCGTTTGGAAGCACAAGTCGAACATCAAATAGGTGAATACCAAGGACGGTTCAGAAAAGGTCCCTCAACAGCTGAACAGATCCAAAATCTCAAAACGATCATCAGATATTGTACACTAAGGTCCAAGCAGTATGTGTCTGTCTTTGTGGACTTTATGAAAGAGTACGACTCCATTGACCGGGAAGTCCTGCTAAACATCTTAAATGAATTTGGAGTTGATTTGAAACTGCTGGCATTAATTAGAGCCACCCTGACCGATACAAAATCCAAGGTGAAGTTCCACGGATGTCTCTCGCATTCCTTTGACATCAAAACAGGAGTCCGACAAGGTGATGGGCTATCCCCGATACACTTCAACTGTGTTCTTGGAAAGATCATCAGAACCTGGCGGGTGAGATTACAGGAAACCAACTACAGTCCATTGAGAATAGGAACAAAATCTAAGGGGATCGCAACAGACTGCTTAGCATTTGCCGATAATATTGCTGTTCTCTCAAACGACATAGAAACCGCTAGAGCTCAAGTTGAAATTTTAAAGGAAATTGCCGAACAAACTGGTTTGCAGATATCGTTGGAGAAAACGGAAGTAATGACTAACATCAAAGAGGCTTCACCAAAACTCCATACGAAATACGGGGACATCACCCGAGTAGACAAATTCAATTACCTAGGTGAGATAATCATGAAAAATGGACTGGACAAAGAAGCACTACAGGAGCGAGTACGCAATCTGGAAATAGCCTACCAAACATCCCGCACAATCTACAACAAAAAATGCCTTTCCCAAAACACCAATATACGTCACTATGAAACAGTTCTGAAGCCAGTAGTTCTATATGCAGCCGAAACCCTGTCTCTAAATGCCAAACAAAGGACTCCTTGAAGAACTGGAGAAAAGAGAACGCAAAATTGTGAGAGGAATCTTGGGATCAAAGTACAGAAATGGAATCCATCAAAAGAGATCCAACGAAGAAGTCTACAGCAAAATATAGAAAATTACCGACACAATCAGAAAAAGACGGGCACGATTTTACGGTCATCTGAAAAGAATGGACGGAAGAAAGTTAACTAATATTTCACTTTTTTGATTCTAACCCCAAAACCATAATTCCCTGGTTTAGAAGTACCAAAGAAGATATTCAAATGCTACATATCTCAGCTGAAGACGCCCTCAATAGAGATCTCTTCCGCAAGAAAATATTGACGAACGGGCTAAACCGAGACGAGCAACCGAAGAGAAGACACGGTGCCCCTTGGACAGAGGAGCGTAAGCAGGCCCACTCACAAAGAATGAGGGAAATTTGGGCTCTAAAGAAGGCCAAGTTCATTGTCAAATGCAACAAGACTTAACGTGGTCCTTGATAGCCCCAGCGAATTATATATATAATTGTTATATAATTGTTACCGTGATACCCGTGGATTAGAAAGAGGTGAAAGGAGGTGTGGGCGTTGAATGGGTCCAACTACGATATCAGAAATTGAATTAAAATTTTAAATAAAGGTTATATTTCTTTCATAAGTTCAAACATAACAATTTTTTTTCACTGAGTGAACATAACAACGTGACAGGTACAAATAGAAATCTTCAAACAAAAATAGGAAACTCCAACAATCGGTAATTTATAATTTTTTTGAGCTTCAGGCTCCTACAAGTTTTGAGCTTCAGGCTCCAAATTTACGATTTCCACAGATAAGGAGAGATATCTCCCAGTATACAGTGTTCACAAACACTAGGCTCCAACAGCAACAATTTACGGCCTTCCCAAGGCACCTCTTAATATTATGGAGAACTTAGAAAAGAGCTTACATGCTCCCTAACATTATAACAGATTTCTTACAGCCTACTCAAGGCGACATTATATCAAACATCTTACACTCTCTGGCCTCTCTATGCGCAATTTACAATTGAAATTACTTTTACACAGGGATATCTAGTACCCAACCTATTGGGCCTTCGTGGAAAAAGAATAACACGTTTAAATTAATGGCCCGAACACAAAATGAATGGAGGCGTATACTTGCACTCCTAGATAATGAAGAATAGAATCCTAACGGGGCTCTAGGCCTAGTGATACAGGGGCTAATCCCAAGCTACTGAGGTGACTCCAATGAAGGTTAATTTAATACATTACAGTAAAGAAACACAGTACTAAATCGTAGTCACCTCAAACCAAGTTGAAGGGGACCTCGAGAGGGTAACGCACTCTCTATCCCCGATTTACCATTTTAAGAATTTATGAAATTTTACATTAGCCGAGAGTAGGTTTACATTTTAGAAAACATGTTACATAGTTAGTAATTAGGACCTTCCCTCGTGTAAGTCTGCGGAGGTAGCTACAGAAAAATAAGTCTGGTGGACATTACCTTGGCTGCTGGTCTGCCTGGCGAAGAGTGAGGCGCCTCGCCTCCTGTCATAACACACACACTCACTCAGAATTACGGCGATCAAGAGACAAGGTAGCCAGAGCAGCCGCAGTTTTATACCCGAAGGGAAGGTTCGAGAAGATTCTGGACTAGTCCGGCCACACCCTCTCAATTTTAATGGCAGACTCAAAAGTCACACCCAAAGAACCAAAAAGAACCCTGTGATAGGCTGAAAAATAATTACAGAAAATACTTATTGGCCAGATTCAAAACTCTAGGAATGAAAAAGAAGTGTTACAAACTTTGAAATATATACAAAAAACAAATGAAAGTTAATTTACTAGAGAAAACCTATGAAAACAAAATATCTTTTAATAACAACGTATTTTACCCTGCACCAGAGTGTATGACCACAGTTTTTGGTAGTGACATCTATGGAGAAATGTCCAAACTTCTTGAAGTAAACAAACACAAAGCATCAAAATCCAGTCAGTTTAGGCAACTTCACAATAACACAATTACTCAATAGCAGTTTCACATTTTTTTGGGATAGATAGAGTTCATTAAGGCGCTTCTTTTGAATGTGTGGAGTTGAGGTGTACCTCCGGTACAATAATAATTACAATAATAATAATAATATTAATAATAATAATAATAATAATAATAATAATAATATATTAATGACCGTGTGTCTGTACATTGACTATTTTGGCAATATTTTCATGTAATTATCAGTTTCAGGTGTAATAACGACCATCTGCATATTTTTTAGCTTTGGTATCTGTTTGTCTGTTCGAGTTCTTATAACTTGAAAACTACTGGATATATTTCCACCAAACTTCATATCCACCCGTCCCGTTTTAGGGCCAAAATTGTTTGTAAGTCCCTGGAATGATTGGGAGTTCTTTGAAGTACCTGTAGATGGAGTAGTCGTTCAGTTAAGAAACAGAACCCCTTCATATCTTCCCTTTGTAATGCTGAAAATTTACAAATGCATATTGTTTGATATTCACTATGAATCAATGGCTTCCAGACAACCGCCTTCTGTATTTTGTCCTTCAGGTGAGCGTCCAGCAGCGTTTCGAACACGAACGCGACCAAGGACTGTTGAATTTATAACATTGTCGCGTGATGATAGCCTAAAAGGCCAAAAACGTTCTTGTGACTGACAAGGATGGATCGGAAAATTGAAAATTATGGCTTATACACAAACATAGAATAATTGCTTGTAGTACTATGTTACGAATCTGCTTGATAACGAGCTTTACAATAGGATCACCTGAATATTGAATACAGTCGATTATCCACGACGACCGTGAAGTCTTAACATGTAGTGTATAGGGCAGGGGTTTCCAATCTGCACAGGTTCAAGGGCCACATTGGAAGCATTAGGTCTGATCGCAGGCCGCGCTTTAATAATAACAGACTAATGTTCGTAAAATTCTGAAAATAGAACAGAGGTACCAGTATTAAATGTTCGGCTCCATGGCTAAATGTTTAGCATGCTGGGCTTTGTTCCAAAGGGTCACGGTTCGATTCCTGTCAGGGTCGGTTATTTTAACGTCACTTGGTTAATTCCGATTGGTCAGGGGCTGGGTATGTTTTTCTTAAGCATTAGGAATCATCGTAGGTAGGGCCCCATCCTCACAGATGCGCAGGTCGCCTATATAGCGTCAACTGGAAAGACCTGCACCAGGCCTCACCACGAGGCCACACGCCATTATTGGTATTATTATTATTATTATTATTATTAGCATTAAATAATGTGCATGGTCCAAATGAAATCAAGGTTTAATAACTTTAATTGCTTAAAACATTCTTTTGAACTGCATAAAAGAGTGAAATTAAACCTAAACACTATAATACCTAGGACAATTGAATTTGAAAAAAGAGCACTGAAAAATGCCAGTTCATTTGAATTAATATTTGACAAATGACAGAAAGAAAAAAATACCTGAAGACAAACTGAAATTATTAATGTAGTCAAAACGTAAAGGAGGACAATTTAGTAGACGTAGTGTGAATATAACAATGACAGACAGTTGTAAGACCCTAAAATGCCAGCAATGTACTTCCAGGAGTACTTCCATGAAAATTTATTTGAGTGTGCAGCTTTGTGTACCAGCCAGTACTACCAATGCCAGAAGAACGAAGAATCGAAACCACTTCCTACGCCAATAGCAATTAAAGTATTTCCTGGTATTCACTGCATGCTACGTTCCATAAAATGTCTATATGATCCATTAGACAAAATGAATACTTAAAAACAGGAAATAATATTAAAGAATGAATTAGTTCTGACTTGGGTCTATAAAGGGTATATATTGCCCCCCTTTTTACCGCGCATGCTAAGCCGGATAACGAGAGTATCACGGGTGGACCGTTCGTTGTCTGGCATTGCTTATTTTCGAAGGCAGGGTAGGAGACAAGGATTAGACAATAATACAAAAAATATCAAACAACAGGTTTTTGACATTTATTATCCACTAGCACTTAAACAATAACAAATTAAATTTTTAATAACCTTGATGGCAATTAAATTTTGGGTCTTCTCTGCCAGTTCATTCGAATAAAGCATTTAGTTCCTCCAATAGCTTTGACGTCAATATTTCTGCAAATATACAGATGGATATTATCCCACTTCTGGCTCAACGAAACACAAGAAAAAAAATTCTATGGGAGGGTCTCCTCTCCTAATGTTCGTTAATATTTACAAGTTGAAAATAATTCAATCTCAAAAAGCTGTCTATCTCATACTAGTTTTAAGCGTCTAAAATATCAGATCCATTTATGTCAACATTCATTTCCTCAAATGAAAACTTTACTCCTTTAGAGAACTAAATTAAACGTGATATCCATTAAATTGGAAAAATAAGTAAACGAAATTTTTATCGGAAACATTACTCAAATAAGTCTCTATCTGACTTAATTTCACCAAATTGTGCTTGTATATTAATTATTATTATGAAACTTTCTTTAATATTCGATTGAACAAAACATGATGTCAATCTTGAACATCTGACGTCTTGAAAAACTTTTAGCATTGTAAGCTTTAAAATAATAGTGAATCTCGTCCACTGAAATAATTCTTTCTTATTCATTACTGTCTGATATTCTCAATTTTCTCAACTAAATTTCAAAATAAAATTTACTAAGGATTCAACTCTCAAAAAGTTAGATTAACTCAAACAACGATACTGATATCCAGGACCCAACGTAATGAACATGTGGCCGGGTCACAACCACAGTAAAAAAAACATATCACAATTCACTGAAATTACTACCATACACACAGCATTCACACTAAGGCACATGAGAATTATTTACATTATTTACAACGATTTCTAGACTTAGAATATTATCTTTTGACTTTTATTCTAGGCACCTGAATTCTCTCGCTGACGGTATCGGGTAAAAAACTCCATTCACGTCTCTCAAAATGTGATGAAGTCTGGATGATCACTTGGTCAAAGATGGTGAAATTTACAACGTTGGTCATGATAACATTGGCGGTAAATATCTGGAAAAATTGTCGTCTAGAGAAACGCACATGGTACATGTCAAATATTAGCATTCCCTTTCATGGTTCATGAGTCACGACATTATTATTACTCAACTCCACGTCCGTCAATTAACATATGCTCACAATTGAAGAAATTACCTCTTACCCTACAGGTATTCTTCAAATAAATACAATAAATGAATTCACAAGTCAATAAAATACAGTAAATGATCCATTCACAAAATAAAAATACAGTAAATGATCCGTCAAGATTCCGCCATTTTCCAGGCTCATATTCATCCTAATTGAGCACACATTAACATCTTACACACAAGATCAAGCAATATTTAAACTCATGACCCTTATTCATTCATTTAACCCAAGGTGAAAATTTATTATTATTATTATTATTATTATTATTATTATTATTATTATTATTATTATTATTATTATTATTAGTTGTGCTAGATATCAAATTCGCGTAAACTAGGGTTCGACAATACGCCAGATGATACTAAAACTCCTTAAATTTTATGTAGAAATCTGGCGTAATAAACATGACGTAAATCTGTCCCACACGACCTCCAAAAAATGTTTTCAAATCAAATTATTAATTATCGACGAGGACAATGATTTTTAGATCACACTAGATTATTAAATGGGACAGTTAGAATAATCGTAGAAGACACTCACACGTTCTAGCTATTCTAATAGAGACCAATAATCACTCACACACAATTCACAACACTACCATTTCCCATGTGAAAAAAGGATGAACATATTCAAGACTACTGCAAGACTAGAAGAAATGCTATCACTAATGAATAAGTGAGCATTATTTCTACAAAGATGAACGGATAAACATTAGAAAAATGGTACTTAAATGAATGATGAAACTGGATCTCTGCCGGTGATCTAGAATCTCTGGATTACATGTAGTGGGTTATCTGCTCCCGTCGCTATTTCCCCATGTCAGAAGTCGCCTACATTTTAACACGCCATTGTAGCCGTGATGTCCAATGCAGAATGGTGGTAGATCTTCTCTCCAAAGTGTAGAAACATCTTGACGCACTCGAACAAACACGTAGCGATCTCCTTCTTTCTTCTAACACAGTAGAAGCTGAAACTAACAAGCAATTTTGGAAGATATTCTGCACACACACGCGTTGAGTTTGAAGATGAATGACACGTAACTTTGCCTGTGAAAATCTTCCAGACTCTTTGACTGAGGTGTTAATGAAGGTAGTTAATTTGCACTGCCGAATAAAAATATTCTAAGTCCAATGTCGGAATATCTGCGTCGTGAATCAAAGTACGGCGAAAGCAGCAGCAAGTGAAGTTCGTAAGTAAGAGCAGTAAGAAAAATAAGATAATAAGAGAGAATTTCTTCTGGAAACCGGGGTATTTAAGCACTTCACAATGAGGACATGTCACCACAATGATTCATAATTAGCCGTCGTCTTGCACATGATAGGCCATTACAATTCTCGAAACTACCTTCCATTTGAAGACTTGGACATAATTAATTCAGCTCGGGGCGACCTTGACTACTCTCAGCGGGTCACGTGGGACAGCTGACAGCTCGAAAAAAAATCAATACTCTGCTTCCTCGCTGGTAGGAACGGTTCTGTACAGGCGAGCACGTCTTTACAACACAGGATTGGAAAATATCGCCCATGCTAATGAAATAGTAGCCTTGTACTTGCAAACACAATAAATACTTATTGTAGGCCAAATTTGAAGGGGACAATATATAGCTGGGACTGTACCTTAATTAAGGCCACGGCCGCTTCCTTCCCATTCCTAGCCCTTCCCTACCCCATCGTCACCATGAGACCTATCTGTGTCGGTGCGACGTAAAGCAAAATAGCAAAAAATAAAGGGTATAACAATTAAGACATTTTTGAACGAGCTATTCAAAAACGTTTTGTAAATTTTCTTCACATTACGTAAAATAATTTTAAAACGCTCGCGGGCCGCAAACCATGGCTTCGCTGGCCAAAATTTGGAAACCCTTGGTATAGAGGTATAAATAGTTCATATGCAACAGAATGGAAAGTTTTCAATAGGAGGACTTGTGCTTTTACTTTCTCGATCAAGTTCATCACTGTTGTCACCTTAAGAGACAGAAATATCTTGCTGGATTGTCCTTACAGTTAGTGAATTTTCTTTGTGAACAAGGCTTTAGATCACATTACCAGTGCATGTAATAAACTTGAATGTATGTTTGTGTGTCCAGGACTGGGATCCGAACGACAGCGATGATTATCATGAATCTTTCAGGGTGCCTACCGTGCGATCCGGAATACATAATAGGGTATGTTTTATGACGGAAAATCATTACATAAGAGGCTAAACGTACTTTATGTGGTGTGAATTATGTGCCAGTTGTTTGAAAACGGGAGTCAATACGCTATTCGCAAGTCTCCTGTCTCCGCTTTGAATGTTGTCGAGGTAGGATTTGAGATATACGCATAGTTTACGAGTAGTGCATTTTAGGTGTAGCTGCATGCTCATGTTATGCTTATGAAATAAATGTATAATTAGCTTGCAAATAAGTACAGTTCCTTCGGTAATAAATCTCATGTTATTCGCCATACCTGTACGATCTGTCTCTGTGAACCATAAGACTTACTGCGATAGGGAGACAAGTGTATCCCAGTGAAGCACATAATCGAGCCGTAGGTGTAACCACATTGGATGAGTGTATGTCTGAAAACTAAACTAACGAATGGTTCACCAAAAGGGTAAAGCAGCCTTTCACAAATAGATAGGATAGGAATCTGAGTGATTGACTGAAATGGTCTTGCAAATATACTTAACATGGTTTAGCTGTGGTAAAAGGTCTGAAGCAACGGAAATTCCCGAAGATATGATTCTGGAGGTAATCGGGATTGGATGCCGAGAAATAAAGTTTATCAACAATCTATAGAATAATCACTCTGCAGAGATAAGATTACTAGAAACAAGAAGCTATCTAGAATGAAGTGAGGCAGGGCTACAGTTTTGCTTACACTCATTTTCAATACTCAATACTCAAAGAAGAATTTTTAAAAATCGAAATTGGTATTCTCTCTCTGCGTGTAAATTTGATTTTGAGAAATCGCTGAATGGCGTGGACACGGTATTGGAGAAAGGAGTACAGGATGAAAATAAATGAATTGCAAAGTACTACTAAAAGCACTTTCTCAGTGCCAGCTTTCTCGGTGCCAGCTTTTCTGATTCAGGTATCTTTAATCCTCAGACCGTTCTTTACGGCCTCAGAAGCCAACTAGAATCACGCATATCCTCTCCACATCTTCAATCGTATCAGAGGTTCTTAGACGATGCAGATAAAATAATATAATGTGCACTGCAAGGAATACTTCTTTGTTTACCTTCTGACACACCCGATGCATGCTCTACATTCATACTAAATACAAAGGCCTCGGAATTTTCAGAACTACTGTACTTGCGAAGTAACAAATAAATTCACTTAAATGTTTACACAAGTAAAACAAGACGACTTCATAAGGAAAGTATCCATTGAATCAATGAAATGAATGTACAACACACGAATAACTTTATCATAAGAACATAAACTTCCTGAGCGCTATACAGGTACGCAATGTTTTGAGAGATGCAGAATATGGCAAATGATGCCATCTCCTTCAGAAAGGTAATGGACTTGTTCTGTTTAACATCTAAACCTACAACTGGGTTCAAAACCACCAACGACTCGCTAGTAGTGAATAGCACGATGGCCTTAGGTTAGCAGGCAACGTAGCAGCAGTATGAGTTCCCATGACAGTAACCGTTGTCGGCACTGTCACTACCAGATAGAATCCATGCCCCCCCGTCCCAATACACTGCAGAAACAACGAAACTAATTAATGTCAGGCACCCCAGCATTCGTTCAAACGTGGCCAAGAGCATGAAAGATCTTTGAAAGTCCATGGAGAAGTTCATGGGATCTCCACTACTAACTGCACTCGTTGAACAGAGATCATCGCCGTTGGCGATGAAACCAAAAGCAGGTATGTAATCTACCCAAATGTCAGACTGAAAACTTATGCGACACAGCCAATACATGTCGACAAAGATGAAATGAATATCTACAGTCCTTGTGTCCCCTACTGTTTTCATTAACACCAGCCTCAAACGCCTGGAAGTTGTGCGAGTTATGGTCGGATCCAGGGAAAAACTTCCTGAACGCAATACTTTGAGAGATGCAGAATATGGCAAATGGTTCCTCCGTTGATTTCTGCAACAGAATCAGAATCAACAAAGACACCATCAACGCCGTTTCCCTCAAAGCAATAAAGTGTTCAATCTGGATCTTGACGAATCATCTACATGTATCCTCATCTTAAGGCTCTCTAGTGTTGAAAATCAGAAATTTCTCACTTTGTTGTATTTCACTTCCATTCATAATCGCCGTAGGCTATAAATTCATAAATTTTCTGTGGTATTATTCATTCTTGTTATCACCCGTGATTTCTGGAAAATTAATAAATTAAATTTAAAATGCAGATATTTATATATCACGATCTACCCCTCCAGACGCTATCCATGCAGTTCGTATATTGATGGAAAGACACCACGAGAAAAGGAAGACAGCTCACTTGGTACTTCTTTATTTTTAAAAGGCGTTCGAAAGTGTATCATATGACCTAATTTGGCTGATGATGAGACTAAATAATGTACCTGAAGCCTATGTAAACTGGTTGAAAGTCCAGGAATGCCCGGTACCTTCCAAATCAATGTTGGTGTCCATCAAGGATCAGCCCTGTCCCCATTGCCCTTCATACCCTGCATGAACGCAGACATCCGTGGATGTAATTACACGCTGATGATATCACGCTAGCTAATGAGACGCTTAAGGGACTCGAATAGAAAGTACAAGTGTGAAGATACGTCTCGAAAAATTTGGTTTGTAATTAAATCTGAAGAAGACTGAGTACCTTAAATGCGGTAAACAACTTGATGACACGATCACTGTGTGTGGGTTTCAACTTAATAAAGTGACCTAGTTCAAATACCTAGGGTCATGCATCACCTCGGACTGCAGTACGACTCCCGATATTAACACAAGAGTCAGTGCCGCATGAATGAAATGGCCCCAAGTTACTGTAGTCTTGTTCGGTAAGAAAATTCCATTGCAACTAAAATCTTAAATTCAACTTACATTGATTGGACTGGTGCCCCTTTATGGAGCTGAATTCTAGCCTAATACATCGAAGCATGAACAGGCACTTCCCGCAATGGAAATGAAGATGTTGTGGTGATCAAATAGCTTGGCCCGACTGTACCATATCAGGAACGATGTGTGAAAGCAAGGTTGCCCCAATCACAGAGAAAATGCGTGAAGCACACCTGCGATGGTATGGGAATGTACTCCATAGAAGTGAAACCTCATTTGCACAGACTGCCCTTCAACTGTGCGTGGAGGGTCATCGACCTCGAGGGCATTCTCAAACACGCTAACATTCGGCTCACCAAACTTAGCCCCCGGTACGTTATGGATCGGCTGAAGTGGAGGAAACACAAAGGTGAACCATACATAAGAGGCAAACTGAAGAATGCAAAGAGATGTTATGTATACCCAGCGCTGTTGTATGGAGTTGAGTCTTCGGCCTTCGGTGTATCTTCAAGTGAGAAACTGGAAGCCTGTAAAATGTCGTTGTATCGTCGAATACTCGGGATTTCTTGGATATTCTACGTCGGCAATGACACTGTTCTGGAAAGAATAGGAAAGCAGAAAGGGATAATTTGACAGTAAAATCTTGTAAACTGCGAGTAATTATGGCATATCGTGAGGATCCAGAAAACGTATGCTTCATTACAATTGATTCCCCGGGGGAAGATGAAGGAAATAGGGGACCAGGGAGGAGAAGAAGGTATTTGCTGAAGAACTTGACAACATCATTCAGCACAAATCGGAGGGTTATTTCACATCAGTTACAAATAAAGGATGTATTGACCAGGCTGATCGCCAACATCTGAAACGCACAGGAACCCCAAGAAAAAGTCAGGCGATTGGAAAAAATATTAGATTAAGAAGTCTAAAAGGAGGCAGATGGGTATTGTAACTTGAGAAGTAGACTAACTATTTGTATCTGAGGAGGACATGAAATAAAGCTAACACAGGCAAGGAATTACTCATATCAAAGATATGCATATTAGAACATGCCTTTGAAGACTTGGTGTGGACCTTAGAAGTGAAACATAAACAATAAGAAGCGCAGAAGGAAACAGGATAGAATCTTTTGATATGTGGTGTTACAGAAGAGTGCTGAAGATCAGTGGGTGTATGTAATCAGAATTGAAGGGTTAAAGGCGATCTGGCAAAATTACCAGAAGAAACGAAAGATTGACAGGACACGCCTTGAGACACCCAGGACTTGTTTAGGGAAGTTTAGGCGGTAAGGTAGACAAAGGCATGAATATAACAGATTAGAGTAGATGTAGGATGTTTAGTAGTAGTTGCGTAGATATAAGAAGGCCAGCACAGGATAGGGTTGCATGGAGAGAACTACATCAAAACAGCTATGGGCTGACAACTCAAACAACAATTGCAACAACCAAAGTCATATAACACTATTCAATGACAAGGGACATTCCATAGAAATCATGAAGGTAATGCTGCTGTGTAGGATCGTGGGTAAGAGAGTGAAGATTTCAAATGTAAAATTAGCTGCAGTAAAACATACATCATACTCGTACATGTACTTATCACAATAAAGATGCTGATAGTCGAACAAACTAATATTCTCCCAATAACCTGTTAAATATCAAAATATATAAGCTTGTCCGTGGTACTTATGGGGAGGATGGTTCCAAGAATTTTATTTTGAGTTTTTTCGGAGCAGGTCTACTCCATAACGACATGGCTAAAGGTAAAATAGCCCTTCTTGGTGCACTGGAAGTTTATTTTAGGCAATCGCGAATGAAATTCATGATCTATACCCTGTCCGAATTCCACCCGGAACAGCCATATAATTATTTCATTTAAGAACATGATTTCAAATCTGTTGGATTGGCCCTTGAGCTGATTTTTTCCTTGCTTGATAAACTCATTACTGTATGCCTGAACATTTAGAATACCATAAAATTATATGCAGTGTGTCATTTCATTCTCGCATAACATAAGTCATATATACCATGTACCAATATCCCACGATAATAATACGTTTATTTATTTATTTATTTATTTTTATTTATTTATTTATTTATTTATTTATTTATTTATTTATTTATTTATTTATTTATTTATTTAGTCGCTTAACGTCGCATTAACTCATACACGTTTTACAGGCAACCATATGGCCAATTAAGGTACATTTACCAAGTGCGAAAATGGGAAACCCAGGGAGAATATCCTCAAAGCTGTCCATGGGAATACTAATGTTATTGCTTTTACATTTATAAAACTGCTTTCACTGTTTTCGGTGACGCTGTTATGATGAAAACTTGTCTGGACTTATTTGGGCTTGGAAGACTTGGAAGAATGGAGACAAGCTGCTCGACTTAGTTGTATGATCCGAGATGTCAGTGGAGAGATAGTGTTGAATGACGAAAACTGTCCGATGGACTGCATATCCGTACGTAGCCGGGAAACGTGACCAGTCTTAAGGAGAATAATGAATAGGAAGAGCATTGTGACATACAAGGTTTTGCTGTAACAGCGACGATATTTGGTTAACGGTGATTTTATTTATCGTATGGATTTTTAGTGGCGGGAGTGTCCGAGAACATGTCCTACTCAACTGGTGCAAGTCTTTCTATTTGACACCGAGCTCGATAGCTGCAGTCGCTTAAGTGCTGCCGGTATCCAGTATTCGGGAGATAGTAGGTTCGAACCCCACTGTCGGCAGCCTTGAAAGTGGTTTTCCGTGGTTTCCCATTTTCACACCAGGCAAATGCTGGGGCTGTACCTTAATTAAGGCCACGGCAGCTTCCTTCGCACTCCTAGCCCATTCCTGTCCCATCGTCGCCTTTAGACCTATTTGTGTCGGTGCGACGTAAAGCAACTAGCAAAAACAATTATATTTGACACCCATGGGCAACTTGCGAGTCTGGATGTGGTGCGGAGGAGAGATGATTATGTTGATCATTATGATAATGAGGCAGAGAGAGGGTGAAACTCGGCGTTTGAACATATCCTACTCCTGTCTAAATGACCAAAAGGTCTGCTCAAGGCTTAACGTAGGAATCACCATCAATAGTGCCATATTCCTTGACTCCATATGAACACCGCGGAGAGGTTTGGAACTGGATCCAGGCTTTTGCCACCCGATCTAGTGATTACAAACTGAATACCGCCACTCCTTCTACCCTTTCGGCCAACATTGTGGTGGGTTTTGTTTCCATTAACGAAACTCTAACCGGCTGACCATAGTGTGTCATCGTATAAATTTGACTCCTCAACGATAATGGCTACCAGATGGGCACTGTAATAATAACAGCCCAATATTCGTGAAAGAGGAGTGGAACAGACAAGAACACCAAGTCTCCGAACCAGAAGAATTAATCAGACTCGATTAAATTCCACGACCTGGCTGGGAATCTAACCCGGGACTCTCTAAACCGAAGGCCTCAGTACTGACCATTCAGCCTAGAAAATACTTTAGTTCAGTAAAGTACTGTATATGGTGTTTCCAGCTTTATATGGGTGTTCTTTTCCTTCAGTGAGGAGACAAGAGGCTCTTAGAAACCACTCTGACGTAAGCAGGCATTCTACATCTTCAGCGTTCGCGAAGTTCGTTACATGGTACACTGAACCGTCTTAATGGAAGGACTTCCTACGCAATAAAAGAGTGAGCGGTCACGTAGATCTCTGTCTGAGTACAAGAGTTCATTATCCCTCACATTAATGTTACTGATTGCAGATAAAGTTTACTGCCTTTTGTATGCTTTTAAGATACAGTTCAAGACTACAGATATATTAACCTACGTATTTGGACAGAAGTGAGCGTTCATAAAAATTAATCATACTAATAATATTAATAATGGAATATCTATAGGCGAGCAAATGCCTCGTAACAAATTATGTATTAAATGAGCTTGAAATATCACAAAGAAAAATAAACAGTGGAGAATTGTCGAAACGAAGAAGTGATAAGGTAAGGTAAGGGTTATTCTGCCCGAAGGCAGGTCCGAACCTCCGCAGAGGTGTTCCTGAGCCGGAGTTTACGTGCGTAGGGTGGCCAGTTCGAACCAACTCCTGACCACGCCCAATGTTGCTTAACTTCGGAGATCTCACGAGATCCGGTGTTTCAACACGGCTACGGCCGTTGGCGAAGTGATAAGGATATTTATCAAAAGATAGAAAACTTAACGGAAAAAAGAAAAAAATAGACTTATTTTGTAGCACATACAGTACCTGATAAGAGTTTAATACCAGCAGCGAAAATCAGTTAATGAACTCCTGTTCCCACTTTTATGGTACGAATTGGTCTGCAAATATTTTTTGGCTTATTCGTGTTGATAAACGACGTATGAAAAAGAAAGTTGAAGTATCAAATAATGTTTATGAGTTATTTATTTTTGAAACATGTTGAGAATCTCAAAAAGTACTCCACTTTTGGGTGCAAAGTCCACCATGTTTACTAAATTACATCAGGTACTCCGGGATAAATGCTTATTTTTTTTGCTATTTGCTTTTCGTCGCACCGAGAAACATACGTCTTATGGCGACGATGGGATAGGAAAGGCCTAGGAATGGGAAAAAATCGGCCGTGACCTTAATTAAGGTACAGCTCCAGCATTTTCCTGGTGTGAAAATAGGAAACCACGGAAAACCATCTTCAGGGATGCAGACAGTGGGGATCGAACCCACTATCTCTCGATTACTGGATACTGGCCGCAATTAAGCGACTGCAGCTATCGAGCTCGGTGATAAATGTTTTGAACATAGCAAAGTCGAATAGACTGAAGATGGGGAAGGATTCTTTAGAATATGTTCCGGAGCATTTGTGAATCGCAGAGGTGAAAGAAGGTGCCGGGATGAACTGGTCTAACTACAATGTCAAGAATAGAATTTAAAACTTAAAGGTTATATTTTCAACAATTTCCTACTTCACAAATTTACAGGTAGGTACAAGTAGAAAAAAATTAACAAGGCTGTGAAAAAAATCCAAGATGAGTGGTTTTAACTGATCATAGGCTTCAAGCCCTCTCTTCACTTTTCCTGAACTCCTAGCTCAAATTTACAAAGAGTATAAATTTACTCAAGGGCAGTAATCCCTCAATACATGGAGCACTTGCTCCCTAATTAACAATGTCAGGCCTCCAAGAGACACTTTTACAACACTTGAGAAAGAGATAACGTGCTCTCAGTCTTTCAAGCCTATTCAAGGCAACATAGCATGAAACTCTAATAATCTCTGGCCTTACAAGGCACTATTTACTAATAGAAATCTTATTACACAGAGGTATCTAGTACCCAACCTGCAGGGCCTTAGAGAAGAGAACAGGTTAAATAAACGGACCGAGTACAATTTTAATGGAATCGTAGACTGAGCTCCAAAAGAAAAAAAAATCCTATAGGGCGTTTGACCGACGACAGGGGCTATTTCCAAACTACTGAGGTAGCACGGATGAAAATAACTTTAATATTTTGCAGAAACCAAAGGTTACAAAACGTGGTACCTCAAACCAAGATGAAGGGGAGCTCGAGAGGGTACTTCACCCTCTATCCGATTTACAGTTAAAGATTTTAGCAAGTTATTACATTAGCCGGGAGAAGTTACATTTTCAGAAAGGTTGGTCACATAGTTGATTATTCGGACCTTTCCCTCGGGTAAAACTGCGGAGCTATCAAGAAAGAAAGAAATATGTTATGTGGCCATTACCTTCTGGAAGCTCTAGCAGCAGACGAAGAGGCCTCCTGCTTGACATACACTCTCTATAAGATTACGATCAATTGGCCAAGAGACGTGAAAATCCGCAGTTTATAAACCCTCGGGGAAAGTTCGAGACCATTCAAGATTAAACTAGCCACGCCCTCTCAATTTTATTGGTTAATTTAAAAGTTACACTGAATTTCGAAGAAGAAGAAGAAGAAGAAGAAGAAGAAGAAGAAGAAGACTGTGATTGGTAGAAAATTAATTACAGAAATTATTTATTGGTTGGATTCAAAACTGGCGGAAAGAAAAGATAAATATTGCCAACCTAAAAATAAATGAACACCAATTAAGATAGTAAAAAACTTATGAATATAAAACTTATTTGCAATATAAGTTCTTATACCACCCACCAGGGTGCATGATCATATTTTTTTGGTAGTATCATCTACGAGAGAATGTCCAAACTTCTTGATGAATGGAAAACAAGGCAAGTAGAAATTCACAGAGTTCAGGAAACTTCACAATAACAAAATTATATCATATTTTAGTGGTGACATCTTCTGAGTAAATGTATAAGCTGGTCTAGTTCCAATTTCGCGGTTTCACCAGTAGAGGAGTTCTTTTAGGCGCTAGATTTAAATGCGCGACATTGGGGTGTATCTCCCGGTAGAGAATTTATAAAGGTTATTGATTACTTCAAGTGTTGTGTCACGTCTGAGTCGGTAAAAATAGCCGTGTGGCGTGGCGGTCATGTTTTAACATTTCTAAATGATGAATGCGGTAGGTTCACTCGCGAACGCCGCGCAAAATGTTACGTCGAACTACACTGATTTTTGGGTGGCGGGACACGTGACGTCATACCCCTATTTGGCGCCGCATTCCCTTGGATGAGGTTGTCATTGATTTCATGAAGAGTCCTAATTTTACTCTTTCAATATTCCTCCTTTGAATGGCGTACTTCCTTTCGCATATCTCTTCTACCTAAAGAAATATAAATACTTGTCTGAGTAGCTCACTCAGTACGGTGTCGTTTGAAGGCACAAACGTATGTCAGGCTCGTATCGGTAGATTAACGGGCACGTAAAAGAGCTGCTGCGGAGCAAAATTATGGCATCGATACGTCTCCGAAAGCCGTAATACTTACTGGGAAGTAAAGCCATGAACACTATCACTGAAAAGAGAAAGACCCCTAAAATTTAGGCAACCCTACCTTCTCAGCTGTACAACTAGTAAGACGACACTTGTACTCAAAGTTTCAAAAACGTCGAATACCTAGCTCTGCCCATAAATTCAGATAGGAGACTCATAGAAGTGGTACTGTAAGACCAGCATGGGGTACCTGCTCATGACCTTCTCTATGACTACATTTTAGGTCAGGAGATTGGTCGCGGTTCACCAACATCACTGGCGAAATTATCGTGTGCTCCAAGCAGCTCTGACATTTCCACAGGTGTAAATCGTTACGGACTATTAGCGATGCAATAGGAGACGGACTTCGCAACAGCAACTAAAGAGAAGCTTGCTTGCTTGCTTGTTGTTTAAAGGGGCCTAACATCTAGGTCATCGGCCAAGAGAACCCATGCTATCCATAGCATCACTATCGAATGAAGGTACAGGCAGTATTGGTTGTTCTTGTTCTTCTGTTTCCAAAAGAATGACATCGATTCCAGACGAAATCTATGCCGACAGTGAATACAACCCGCCACAAACTGTTGGTGTCAGGAAGGGTATACGGTCGTAAAATTAGACTTAATTCACATTAAATTCGACCTCTTATAGTTCAGAAAAGGCTTGGAAAGGGAAGAAAAATATATTCTTCTGTTCGATGTTTGCCATTATGGAGTAACAACTCCGGTATCCTGGATCATCTTTTCCCTCCCCTGGCTTTGTTCTTCTGCCAATATAGATTCATTATTTGGCTTATCTGCTTAATTCTTTCTTCTGAAAATAATCGCTTTTGAAGATTCCTTTTCTCCTTCTTCTCGGGAAGCCTGTGAAGTCTGAAACTAATGGTCAAAAGTGGTTCCTGTTTTGGATGTCTTCATGGCTAATGCCTATTCCCTCCATATCAGAATGTATCTCCATAAACCACCTGGGAACAATTCTTTCCCTTCGAAAAAATATTCAAACACCGTGAAATAAGGATAGAATAACATGAAAATGTTGGCAATATATTTGTCGAGGTAAGATATTTAATTGATTAAAGGTTTAAGACTACAGGTTAACATCCGCGTGAGAAAAACCATCGCAAATGTCCCTTGCTTGTCCATTAATAATCGGTGTAATCACCTGATTGTTGAATGTAGGCATCCAAAGGTGTCGTACAGGTGCCGGATATCAGCTTGTGGGATGGAGTTCCATGCCTGTTGAACTTGGTCGGTCAATACAGGGACGGTTAATGCCGGCTGTGGATGACGCTGGAGTTGTCGGTCGATTGGGGACAGATGTGTGATCGAGCAGGCCAAGGCAACATGTCGACACTCTGTTGAGCAATTTGGGTACCAACAGCGGCATGAGGACGTGTATTATCCTGTTGGAAAACACCTCCGGGAATGCCGTTCATGAATGGCAGCACAACGGTTCGAATCAACAGACGGACGTACACATCTGCAGTCAGGTTGCGTGGGATAACCACGAGAGTGCTCCTGCTGTCATAGGAAATTGCACCGCAGACCAGAACTCCCAGTGTAGGTCCAGTGTGTAGACGCGCAGACAGGTGGAATGCACGCGCTCACCTGGCCTCATTCTAACCAACACACAGGCATCACTGGCACCTAGTCAGAACCGGCTTTCATCGGAAAACACAACAGACCTCCACTCCATCCTCCAATGAGCACTCGCTTGACACAACTGAAGTTGCAGACAGCGGTGATTTGGGGTAAGTGGTATGCACGTCGCAGGGCATCTGCCTCGGAGCTGTCCTTCAAAGAACCGATTTCGAACAAGTCGTTGCGTCATTATAGTGCCAAGTGCCACTCCAATTGCTTCTGCAGACGCAGTCGGCTGCGCCACAGCCATTCGCTGAATATGGCGGTCCTCCCTCTCTGTATTGCAACGGAACTTTCTCGTGACCACTGCTGCAAGCACGCATGCCAAGTCGTTCTGCAATAGCGCGCGAAGAATATCCACCTTCACGTATCCCTATTGTACGGCTTCGTTCAACCGCAGTAAGCTGTTGATATTGGCCTCTTCGTCGTCGTAAAGGCATTCTTGACCCACTCAAAGTCACTCCGTCCAATCTCACATGTAACTAACTCCCTCGCACTGGAGAGCCAGTATTTAAAGCAAACCTGATGTGCAAAGTCATGGGGTTGCTACTAGCGCCACGCTAATACAATTTGCGGAAAATTTGAATCAACGTCATATTTCAGATGTATAAACACGCCTACCAAAGTTCGTTAATCTAGCACAACCCCTTCTTGGTGTTTGGATATTTCTTTCCGCCAGTTTATTATTATTATTATTATTATTATTATTATTATTATTATTATTATTATTATTATTATTATTACACTCATTTCACCCACATGTGGGCTACGAACACATAACTCCGATCACTTCCTTAATTTCTATATTTTCCTTCTCCCATAGCTGGTACTCCTTCATTCCCTGGCTCACCTTAGCTCGTTCAGCAAATGTATACCAGCATCTCTCCTACCCTATCGGCAACATTCTGATGGTGAATTATTTTCCACCAGCGTGACACAAAGCGGGTGATCACGGTGTCATACCATACAGACCTGACGCCTGAACGTTCATAGCTAAGAGGTTTAATATTTTTATTCATGCTTATGAAAAAATCGACATAAATTTTATCAAGTAAACTCCGATCTGTCACCACAACCTGTACTGTGACTGGTAACTACAATAAGGTTACTGTATTTAATATGACCATATATTCATTCAGATAATTCCCATTAGCATTAGTTTTTCAGAATTAAATAGCGTGTTGTTATATATACCAGGTGGCTCCCGGACTCCGTACTTTCTACTTATAAATGTCCCGCAGGCATAAGTGATGTGTGGGGTGTCTACCACCTACTTTTAACAGGGGAACGACTGCCTGCGGACAGGTTACGTCAGAATATGAAGAGATAAGAAACAGAGTCACACTCGCAGCATATTACTCAGCGTTCCCGGTCGAATGCACCCCTTGCATTAGAAGTCCTATCTGTGTCGGTGCGACGTAAAGCAATTAGCAAAAAAAATTCCTAGTTCCAGGTGGCTAAAGTGAATATGTAATGTTTACTCCACAAAGTGGCGAGGGGCGGGGTCGACGTTCCCTTCTCTCCCCACCCCCTAATCGCCCCAACTGTTTGGTAACACGCCAAAGATGCAGAAAAGGAAATTTAATAACGTGTTAATTTATAGACGTGTAGACATTCCACGCGATAAAAGAGTTACTTGTATGAAACAAACACGGTACTGTTCGGTGAAATACTTGTGTAGACGGCATATGTCTGTTTGGAGCTTCGGTTGCATTCCGACCTGGCAGTCCAGTTAAAAGTAATGTATGTGTATTCATCGCTGCTGAACACACTAGCCATTGTCGATAAGCAGAGAGTAAATATAGTGCGGCTGTACCATACACCAGCCTAGAAGTATGCGGTCGAAAACGATGTTTACTAATGCAAGGGGTGCTTTCGACCGGGAACGCTGAGTTACATGCTGCGAGTGAGACTCTGTTTCTGATCTCTTCATATTCTGACGTAACCTGTCCGCTGACAGTCGTTCCCCTGTTAAAAGTAGGTGGTAGACACCCCACACATCACTTATGCATGCGGGACATTTATAAGTAGAAAGTACGGCGTCCGGGAGCCACCTGGTATATTTATGATTGACAAATTACCTAGGTGAATTCGAACACTGGTACGTGAAGGTAATGGAAATTTCACCATGAAATTGTTGATATTGGGGAAGGTGAATTAATTTAGTCTACTCTTAAAATATTGAGGGTAAAATATTATTAAAGTAGTTAAAATGAAACGTATTTACAGATTGTGTAGATAACTTAGTTTATAATAGAGTACGTTACTACGATAATAGAGTTGGTTACACTTTACAAATTGTGAAGCTGTAAGCTTGCGTTCGACCTATAGCGGGTTTGAACTCCACTGTGACTAAATGTAGTTTTTCATCATTCATCCTGTGTCTTGTTAAGGCCATAATACAAAAGTGTCCAAAAGATAAGCATAAGTTACGAGTAAGTAGGGAAATAGGATATAGCCCGCATATCGCACGATATATGCACCTACCAACCTTACGTGTTCGCTCTTTATAGGAAAGGAGTGTTCCCTGCTTTGAATAGCGGCATAACCGCAAGGCAAACACAGCCAGTGCCTGCGCCCAATATTCCCTCAGTCGTGTTTGCCCTGTCATAGTGTGCGGTGTGTAGCCTCGTGGTCAACGTGACAACATAATGGCACAACGACGCCATTTGGACCCCGTTTTGCAGGGTAGAATACTCGGCCGCCTCGAAGCAGGCCAGACACAGACCAAAGTTGCTGTATCCTTGAATGTGCCAGAAAGTATCATATCCAGGCTTTTGAGACGATTTCGAGAAACAGGAGATGTTAGTCGTAGGCCATTACCAGGCGACCAAGGGTAACCACCCCACAGCAGGAGCGATATATGGCCTTAACCGCCCGACGAAATTGGAGTGCATCTGCAGGACAATTGTCGGCAGAGCTTGCAGCCGTCTCAGGGGTTGCCGTTTCCCAGCAAGCTGTGTACCGGAGGCTCAGAACAGCAGGGCTGTTTGCCCGACGTCCATCGGTGTGCGTTCTGCTCACTCCAGCAGAGAGACGGACCCGTTTACTGTGGAGCCGTCAACATCGAAACGAGGCCATGAATGAATGGAGGCATGTGCTATTCACATATGAATCCCGCTTCAGTTTGCAGAACGATTCCCCTATACAACCACTGGAACATCGTGGAACGGGACCAGTATGGTGGTGGTGGTGGCGTCATGGTGTGGGGCGCCATCATGTTGAATGGCCTTACGGACCAGCACATCTTCATGAGTGGTCCGAGGAACACTGTTAACGCTCGGAGATACAGGGATGAGGTACTGAGGCCACATGTTTGGCTCTTCAGAGGTGCAGTTTGTCCAGACTTCCTCTTAATGGACGATAATGATTGATCGCACAGCACTGTTCTGGTGGATGAATTTCGGGCTGGGGAAGACATTCATCTCATGGACTGGCTAGCGAGGTCTGCGGATTTTTATCCTATCGAACATGCCTGGGATGCATTGGGAAAGTGAATTGCATCCCGTCAGCCTCCACCAAGGACCCTCCAAGACCTTCGCATTGCCCTTTCGGAGGAATGGGGTCGACTGCCACAAGAGCTCTTGGATCATCTGATAGAGAGCATGCCACGTCGCTGGGAAGCATGTGTGGCCGTTAGGGGTAACCATCCACCCTATTAACAGCATATTTTGTTGTGGAAGTCATTGACATGTTTTGTTAGTTGTGGTCAAAGGTATACCTTAGCTATCAGAACCTTTCTGACACTGTTTTTGTGACATGTTGTGTGTGAGTTAGCTTCCGTTTGTTCAGCAATCCCTCTAACATTCCTATCAGGCGGTATGGCCTCATTTAGTGATTATGCTTAACTTTTGGACACTAGTGTAGCTACCATCCCAGTCGTAGACCTTCCCTAAGTCAATGTTGCAACAGACCTATCAGTGATAATATAAAATAAAAGAATTCTTGTTGCTGTTATTAAAGTTGTCATTGCTTATGTGGTCTACAAACACGAGTGTTTTCATGCTGCAAATTTCAAGTTGAGAAATTCTGTTTTACTTATTTAGGTATTTCGTGATGTTTACAAGCTCATACTCATCTTCGCCTATTGCCATAGTGACATCTTTGTACCATAGGTTATTGATTTTCTTGCCACACCCGCTCTACAAAATCTTACACTGTTACAAGGACGGTCTAAAGAAATGTCTCAAACGGTAATTCGATATTAAAGTTTCTTACCGTCCAATTTAAATACTTTTCATAAAATATAAATTATGTACCTATAAATTTTACAGAAAGTAAAAGGCCAAAATTATTTACTTAACGCTGCATCCGCCTTAATGAATAAAATGAACCCTATGAATAACGTTAAATGTTAACACAGACATTAGGCTATAAGTAGAAGTAAAATCAAGAAATGTATAATTTACAAATATCTATTAAGACAGCTACTTCCCTTACATCAATTTTTAGTAACAAGGCTGTGTCAAGGTCTCAATGGCAAGTTCTAATGAAGGAAATATTGCATAACGCGTGACGGTTATTCTCGAAATAAAATATTTAGTCAACAAAGGTTTAAATTGTCTCATTTCGTAATTCTAAACCATTTTTGGAAAAGGCCTAAATAGCTTGAATATTTTAACATTTGAAGTCGAAGAAACTGAATTATGGTTTGCTTCTGGAAACTTGATTTTGACATAAAAGGCAGGCATTTACACAAGTGGAGGTACATACTTCCCTAGTGCACCGTCACTGAATTGTCCTACAAAGGAGGCTTGCAGTGGTGTCTCGACGATCGGCGGATTCAGAGTGGTCTACGTCCTACAAGTGGCCACGCCTGGTCCGTGGTTCGACGGCTTTGCACTCCGACCGACCGACAAACCGAGCAAAGGAGGAGTGGCCGCGGCTTGCCGTGGATCTACGCCTCTGCATTCGGGTGAAGGAGAGGTCCCCACCGACGGCTGTCCTGAGAATGGTTTTCCGTGGTTTTCCATTCTCCTGCACTAAGGTGAATACCGCAACAGATCCTAGCACAGGGCAAGATCCCCTTCAGGGACGGAATGAAAGTAGTTTTCGTCGGATGCATAGCAGGTTTTGGCTACAATTGGCCGCGACTGGTCCGAGACCCAACCGAGCAGAGGACGAGTGACCACGGATCTACCATGGCTCTACTGATCTGCATTCTGGAGCCTGAGAGGTCCGCATCGTCGGTTGTCCCCAGAATAGTTTTCTGTGGTTTTCATTTCTCCTGCCTTAGGCTAGTGCAAGCTATGACAGCCAATCCGCTCACTTTCACCACAAATCTCCCGGCCTGAGACACGGCAACACCATCAGGGGGAGGAATGAAAATAACTTAGTACCTAATGGTGTCACAATGGTCACTAGCCGCCAGCGTCGTGCAAGGTATAGTAATCCAATTGGCGAGCCAACCGCTACACTGGGGCGAAACGCTTGTAAATTCACGACTGAACAGGGCTAAAGAGCTTGGATGATTTCAAAATTTGCAATCAATGAAACTGAATTACGGTTTGCTTCTGGTAACACCGAGCTCGATAGCTGCAGTCGCTTAATTGCGGCCAGTATCCAGTATTCGGGAGATAGTGGGTTCGAACCCCACTGTCGGCAGCCCTGAAGATGGTTTTTCGTGGTTTCCCATTCCACACCAGACAAATGCTGGGGCTGTACCTTAATTAAGGCCACGGCTGCTTCCTTCCCTGTCCCATCGTCGCCATAAGACCTATCTGTGTCGGTGCGACGTAAAGCAACTAGCAAGAAAACTAGCTTCTGGTAACTTGAATTTTGACACATTTATACATCTCCAAGGCACTGTCCCTTTAGAATCGGTCTGTTATATGATATTTTACGTGCATATAGGGAGATCTAGACATAAATATTGTGGACGAAAGCTAAATCTATATTTGTAGCACGCAGAGACGTGGTCTGGAAAGCCAAGTACAATGGCCGAGAGAATTCACGACACTGACCATGCGTCACCTCGTAATCTGCAAGCCTTCTGGCTGAGGAGTGGTCGCTTAGCAGGACAAGGCCCATCAATGCTGTAGCGTAATGGTGTTGGATGGTTTGTGTTAGAGTCGTTGGAGCTTCGGTGGGTGCAACGGGTGCTCTTTGTCGTCACGATGGCGACCAGTGCCTGAGTTCCAAATCACATTCCACAACTGGGACATTAGATGTGCTCGACTGGGGGCTTCAGTAGTGACGAAATCATCGCACGACACTCGGTAGTTTTAATTTTGAGACGCTCCTAGTACGCCTTCTGATTATTTCTACTTGTTAGAATAGGTTTTAGATCATTTTGAAGCATTGTCAATGTGTTTCGATTTTTTAACTTTTTTCCCGCAATTTAGACGCTTAGTGCCACATATATCTCCATTTGAGAAGTTATTTTTAATAGATTTGTTCATTTGTAAACAATCTCATATTTAGGTAAAACAGAATTTAGTTCAATACTTCTACAACGCCGCCTCTGTGGTGTAGTGGTTAGTGTGATTAGCTGCCACCTCTCGGGGGCCCAGTCCGATTCCCGGCTCTGCCTTGAAATTTGAAAAGTAGTACGAAGGCTGGAACGGGGTCCACTCAGCCTCAGGAGGTCAGCTGAGTAGAGGGGATTCGATTCCCACCTCAGCCATTCTCGAGGAGGTTTTCTGTGGTTTCCCACTTCTCTTCCAGTCAAATTCCTGGATTGTACCCAACTTAAGCCCACAGCCGCTTCCTTCTGTCTTCCTTGCCTATCCCTTCCACTCTTCCCATCCGCCCACAAGGCTCCTGTTCAGCACAGCAGGTGAGGTTGCCTGGGCGAGGTGCTGGTCCTTCTTCCCAGTTCCATCCCTCGACCCAATGTCTCACTCTCCAGGATACTTCCCTTGAGGCGGTAGAGTTTGGATCCCTCTCTGGGTCCGAGAGAAAATCCAACCCTGGACGGCGAACGGTTTCAGAAAAACCTTCTACCACATTTTGTGCTAACCTAGAAAATACGAGATCGTGGAATATTTAACTCATTTTTCATTATTTTAGCACTGCAAGCTATATTATCTAGTATGAAAGTACATAAACGGGGAGAAAATGAAATATGACATAACACCCCGAAGGGCCTTGGGTTACCAAGCGACCGATGCTCAGCCCGAAAACCTGCAGATTACGAGGTGTCGTGTGGTCGCCACGGCAAATCCTCTCGGCCGTTAATTTTTGCTTTCTAGACCGGAGCCACTATCTTACCATCAGTTAGCTCCTCAGTTGTAATCACGTAGGGTGAGTAAATCTCAGATGCAGGTAAAAATTCCTGACCCTGCCGGAAATCGAATACGAGGCCTCCGGGAGAGAGGCAAGCACGCTAACCCTACACCATAGGGCCGGCAAAAGGAGAGATAAGCAAAACGCAATACGCCATGAAACACAAATAACTGAACTGTAAAATGTATTTGACCATTTCACATGTCGCCACTGTCTGATGATCTCAGATCATCAAAAAATTAATGATAATCTGCCGGGATGTATGTTCTGATGGACTGTAGATACCATAGTTTCTGCGCAGGAATATTCTTCTCCTCTAGATACGATAGCTATAGCTCAACCATCACTTTAGCAATAAAATAACCTATGATTCCGCTACAGATCTCTATCAACTATCTAGTCTGAGATAGCTCCGGTTCACACAACATTTCTCACACAGGAAGTACGCAATAGTTTATATACATGAATGTAGATGGCAAAGTTTACAGAGAATACTGCGAAGATTTCTACATTAAGAGTGAAATGGCAGCATCTGTCCAAAAACCACAAAACCTCATGTTGCTAATATGTGTGGGACAGTTCAGTCTAGCAGCAATAATAATAATAATAATAATAATAATAATAATAATAATAATAATAATAATAATAATGCTGTTTGCTTTATGTCCAACAAACTACTTTTACTGTTTGCGGAAAAGCCGAGGTAGCAGAATTTAGTCCCGCAGGAGTTCTACGTGGCAGAAAACCTACCGACACGAGGATGGCGTACCACCGAAATGAGCCAGGATCGAACCTGCCAAGTTGGCATCAGAAAGCCAGCGCCTCAAATGTCTGAATCACTCAACCCTGCCGTCTGCCACTCAGCCCCTCAGTTCATTGCCCTACTAAAAAAGCAAAATCAATTCCCAAAGCACTGCAGCCCTGAAAGACCTTGGCCTACAAAGCGACCGCTGCTCAGCGGTGGTGCATGGTCAGTGTGACGAAGCCTCTCGGCCGTTACTCTTGGTTTTCTTCACCGGGATCACTATCTTACTGTCAGAGAGCCTTTCAATTGTAATCATGTAGTCTGAGTGGACCTCGAACCAACCCTAAGGTCCATGTAAAAATCGCTGACCTGGCCAGTAATCGAACACGGGGCCTTCGGGTGAGGGCAGGCACGCTACCTCTAAACCGCGTGGCAGGCTCATTGTCCTAATATTTTCTAAAATATCCATATTTATTTCTTTTCCGCTGTGGAACTAACTGGCACAAAGGAGTCGATATCTTTAGCGAGGAGCAACCACCTGGAGTCTAGAACTATACTAACTTTTAACCTCAAGGCATGGCAGTGTTAGTACCTCAAGATGGCGACGTTATTGAATCAACCAGTGATGTCATAACGACACCAGAGACTTGTTTCTGGGTATATTTGTCCTCACTCTTTACAATGAGATATTCAACACTGTCCTCTTCAAGGGTTTTATTTGGATTTTAAGACTTTCATGCATCGTTCCGCTGACAGACCAAGTATGGTTCCGAAAATATCGACGATTCTGTCTCCATGGATAATTGGTTTAGCGTACTGGCCTTTGGTCCACGTGTTTCCGGGTTCGATTCTCGGCCCGGTTATGGATTTTAAACTTCATTGGTTAATTCCAATTGCTCGGGGCCTGGGTATGCGTGCTGTCGTCATCGCTAGAATTCATATAAGTAGGGCCCCATCTTCACAGACGCAAAGGCCGCCTACAAGGTGTCAAACTGAAAGACCTGCTCCAGGACTCTCCCTAGGCCACACACTAAAAGAAAAAGAAAAAGCTATAGACGTATTGTACCTCAAAATCTAAGCAATAATATAATCTAAGTAAGAATATTACTTAACGGAACATATTGTAACGTGGCGCGGGTGGTAAATAAAATCACAACGACTGATACTAACTACTAGCTGTTAACTTCTACAGACTACTTGACAGTCTGTGCTCTCTCAGCTCTCAATAATGTAATCACAACGGTTTTATTGTCCACTCTACTAGTTACACTTTAACACAATCACGCAGCTTAAAGTTAAGCACTACACAGTTGCCAATACTGCACGCCGTACTTTCTCCCACACAACACAAGCCACTGGCACTCATTCGCCGGCGAACTGTTCCACAACGTTCGTAGACTCCCGTTGACACGACAGAACGATACGAAGCACTCTTGACTTCACTTAAAACGGATTTAATTCCACGACTGAACAGAAATATAAACACAATTCACAAGTGGAACAGTGTACCATTGACACTCATCTCTGTCGTGCACGCCCTCGACTGTGTGTCACCCAGCTGACACCCTTGAGCTCGTCCGGCCCGCCTTGAATAGGGAGTCCGGCTCCTCGAGATACTTCCCTAAAGAAGATATCTCCAGAATTGTCTCTATTCGGAATGATCTGGGCTTATCTTTCAGGTCTTTCTCGTACGGTCGAAAGCCTCCAGGAGGAGAAGGAGAGAGTGGTGTCAGAGATGGGCTGGCCTTGCACGCCTTGCTCGTTCCTGATTGGTTGACCACGCGGTAGTAAACACCAATATCTAAGCAGTGCTGATGGCGGTTCCCACGTAGAGCCGACCCACCTCGTTCCTCCCCAAGGCCCAACACCAAATGCCAACTGCGTCCCAATATGCTCCATTTGACGTCTTCAATGATACCATTCTACACTGATGTGCAAAACTTAAGGAAGTGATAAATAAAGCAATATAACATATCAACTACTCGATGGACATGAATGAAAGTGCGTTAACAGAAATCTCCCACACGTGCATAGAAATCTGGCGTGAGGTCAGCGCGACTATAGCGCCAAATTGGTCTGGCCCCACAAAACGAAGCAGTTGAAGGAACGCAACAAGACAGTGTGAGTCAATCAGCGAACTGTTACGGTGCACTTTAGTTGTGTTATTCATTACAACATGGCCCGGAGACGAACTTCGCACCGGGAAGAATCATCAGGAAACTGGAAGAAGGACGAAGTGTGACGAGTGTAGTCCAGGAGTTTGGTATTGTTCACAGCATTTTTTCACGTGCATGGAGAGCATTCCGAATCACAGGCACTGCTATCTGAAAGAGAGGAGGGGGCCGACCACGGTCAACTACAGCAGCAGATGAGCGCTACATTGTGCAATACGCAAGATGAGACTCACGTCAGACAGCGGGTACAATTGCAATCAATTTAACAGGACTGCAAGGCACCCAATCTCACGCTCCACAGTGGCACGACGACACAGGGGTGGTCTGTTTTCCCAATGACCATCGCGTTGTGTTCCGTTGATAACGCACATCGGCGGCAACTTTTGCGACTGTACCAAGAGCATCAGGTCTGGAACGACAAGGAGTGGGGTCGCGTGCTCTTCTCAGATGAGAGCAGATTCAGTCTAAGTAGTGACTTCAGACGTACCGTTATCTGGTGAGAGGCAGGAACACGTAATGCACCCAGGAACATTGTCGAACATGATCATTCTGGTGGTCCAAGCGTTATGATGTGGGAAAGCATGATGTTGCATGGGCGTACCGACCTCCAAATTTTTGAACGTGGTACACTCACCGGCCAATGTTATTGTGATAGTGTACTCCTTCCCCATGTGCGTATTTTCAGGGATGCATTTGACCCTGATTTAAATGTTATGGATGACAATGCACGACCGCATGGACCAACGCAGATGGAGGAGCTCTTGTAACGAGGATATTCGGCGAATGGAGTGGCCTGCCCGCTCCCCCGAATTAAATCCCATCTAACACATGTGGAACATGTTGGGCAGACGTATTGCAGAACGTCCACATGCACCAAAAACCATCCAGCAATTGTAGACCACGCTCAGAATTGGAACGCATGCCAGAGGAACACTTTACCAATCTTGTGGCCAGCATGGGAACACGTTATAGATCATGCATCGTTGTCCGTGGTGATCGCACACGCTTTTAAGAACCATGCCCCTTCTTCCGTGATGTCCACGAGTGATTTACGTGTAATTTATTGTCTCTGTATAAAAGTGTCGTTTCTATTCGTCTCATCGCATATTCCTTTCAGTTGCTTACCGTACCATATGTAGCAGTTCTTCCTGTGTATGTTTCATGTTTCATCGAGCTATGTTACTTGGCAGGGACACAACATGCGAAAGTTACTTTCATCCTTAAGTTTTGCACAACAGTGTATGTTTGTTTCCTTAAGTTTTTTATTCCCCTATATACAAAGTTGTAATAGCTCCACGGTAGCAAAATAACCCCCATGGTGAAAGAGAGCTTATGGGCCTTGGCCTACGAAGTAACCGCTACTCAGCTCAGAGGTCTGCATGTTAAGAGGTAACACGTGGTCAGCTTGAAGAATCTTCTTGGCTGTTACTCCAAGATTCTTAGACCTGGGTTAGTACCTCACAATGAGATAGCTCCTCAGCCGCTCTCATGCAGTCCAGGAGCACCTCGAACCAGCTCTCAGAACCAGGTAAAAATCCCTACCCAAGCCTGTAATCGAACTCGGGGCTTTTGGATAGATGTAGGGTCGTCATCCCTAGTCCAGGGATATGTCAATATCACAATTATAATACAGCATATTTGCACTTACCCTTCGCTGAGACTTGCGGTAGAGATTTTCCCCTGGCGCTTCCCATAAAACATTTTTGTTGACCTGTTACAATGTTACTTTTCTGTTTTTTCGATTATTGATTCAATAAAGCAAGCAGTCCTTCAATACCAGAGTTCGAGCCGGTAAACGTAAACTTAATTCTTTGACCAGGGCAAGAGCTGAATATGTCAAATGGGTTTATTCTATATTGTCCTCGTACTGTGACTTGCCCCTCTTTTGGAGAACAACTGAACAAGAAATGCAGCTATCCAAGCTAAACTAAGTCTTTAAGTTGATGACTTAAGAACAAAAATTTATAAGAAAGCTCGGACGGACTCTCATCACAGGGATGATCACAGTGCACTAATCATAAAGCAGGAGAATTAGAAATCATAACGCTAATTAAAGCAGACTGAATAAAAGGAACGAAGAAAATAACATTTATTATACTGAATAAAAGAATGACGGATTCACTAGAACTGAATTTAAAGTAGGAAATGAATTTAACAAAAAAATAAAGTGACTTCACCTCGCGGAAACTTGCAATATTTTTAACTCGCTTGCTCACCATGAGGTCTTGTTCTGCTGGTCCTTGGAAAGCCTCCGTCCTTGTAGCTGGAACATCACCGGTCGTCTTTAAGATATCTCCATCTGCCGCCAAGTACCATTCCTGCCTTGCTAAGTGCATCGACCACTAATAGGATGATGGCTCCGAAACTACCACTCCCTGTTATGCTCTATCCCATATATTGGAGATGAGCCCTGAATCACTGTTAGAAAAACCCTTTTGGGTTATGCGGAGAGGATATTGAATTAACAATCCTTCCAACCTTACTGAAAATGTGTAACGTAGTTTCATTTCTCGCTAGTTTAATGCTACCTATTGTTTTAGACTGGTACAAACCGGTCTAGTGTTATAGTTGTTTGTACTTCCTGATGAGAGTGGTTATACACCCATCATTCAGAAATTCCTAAGTACCACGTCGTGGTAACGAAGTGAAGAATGAAGAAGTGATAAACTATCAAACTAGTCCACTATGGTACATAAACCACCGAGCTCGATAGCTGCAGTCGCTTAAGTGTGGCCAGTATCCAGTAATCGGGAGATTAGTGGGTTCGAACCCCACTGTCGGCAGCCCTGAAGATGGTTTTCTGTGGTTTCCCATTTTCACACCAGGCAAATGCCGGGGCTGTAACTTAATCAAGGCCACGACCGCTTCCTTCCACTTACTAGGCCTTTCCTATCCCATCTTCGCCATAAGACCTATCTGTGTCGGTGCGACGTAAAGCAAATAGCAAAAAAAAAGTGCATAAACCATAAGACAAGTTCTCAGACCCAAAGGGAAATACAAGATAGAATAGAATCGAATCGAATCGAATGAAGCCAAGAACTCCAACATGCCCTTAAGTAAGCTTTAGTGGCTCTACTTACAGGTCGAAACACGTGGTCCAATCAGGTGACTGGCCCTACTCCAGATATCGTAATGAAGTGTCCCATGATGATATCAACTGTTATTCTATTAACCATTTCACTCAGTATCCATAGCAACGGGACACTCCTTTGAAAATGTAGGCGGTGACCAGTTTGAATTACTCAGCTCGGAACACGGTAGCTGCGGTTACAACGCCTGAGTTCTAAATTTGTAGCTTCTTCTTCCTCGATGATGTGGCAAGTTAAATTTACACAAATGTCGCAAGAATCTAAGTTAATATAAGGATATTCAGCCCTCGTTTAAAAATCGTACTTAAGTAATGAAATGATAGTGAGCAAATGATCAAACATGAATTATAATAAAATTACGTGCGAAGATAAATATCATGACGTCATTCCTGAATTAATTAAACATAATAAAATTAACATAATTACAATGTGACGTCTGGAACGTTACAATATGTATAGTATAATAATGTGTAAATATGAGCAGAAACGCTTCATATTTAAAAATAAGAATATCCGCCCTCCTACCAATTCGGATAAATTCTACAGACACTTGATTAGTCCCTTGAATTATTCATGAACCTGGAAATTTGGTATCAGGAGAGTATTTTCTCGCGAGATTGTGAAACTAGTTCCAAATTGGCAAGGTACCAAAAGTTCTCACTACCGAGCCCGATAGCTGCAGTCGCTTATGTGCGGCCAGTATCCAGTAATCGGGAGATAGTGGGTTCGAACCCCACTATCGGCAGCCCTGAAGATGGTTTTCCGTGGTTTCCCATTTTCACACCAGGCAAATGCTGGGGCTGTACCTTAATTAAGGCCACGGCCTCTTCCTTCCCATTCCTAGGCCTGTCCTATCCCATCGTCGCCATAAGAGATATCTGTGTTGGTGCGACGTAAAGCAAAATAGCAAAAGTTCTCTCTATGTTCTTCCTATCCATTACTTTCTTTAAGACTGGTCACGCCTTCCAGCCACATATGGATACGCAGTCCATCAGAACAATATTCGTTCTGTTCATTTTCCTATGTTTTCGTCTAAAGGAAAATGAACCTTACCGTACCGCACTCTACGAACGTGTGTTGGCATGACTTACTTAAGCACTCCTACGGTATAATGTACTTAAGGTACATAGGTAGATATGTACGTAGGTGGTTCAAAAGGTTAGTTGCACTAACACGCTGCAGCAGCGCGCTGTGTGTCGCAAACGTGGGCACAGCGGAGAAAGAGACAGACACTGACACACGTCTTTTTAGGCAGGTCGCTGTCGTGTCTCGTCTAGTATTGTATGAATAGCGGCCAAATGCAACGGCTCGTCAACTGGACGTTCACTCCAAATATGAAGTGCGTGCGACAGTCCGATTCCTATGGGCCAAAAGGAAGAATTGGACGGACATTCATCGTGAAATTAGTGCTGTGTATGGGGAGCGGGCCATTTCCCGGAAAGGTATCGTGAAGTGGTGTCAGCAATTCGAAGCCGGACGCACGGATATCACGTACAACCATCGCGAAGGCAGGCCCGCAACGTCCAGGACCCGTGCAAAGGTCAACAGTGTGAATGCGATAATTAGACAGAACCGGCGCATTAAACTGAGAAACATCGTGACGCAGCTGAACATCTCGTATGGCAGTGTGTTCGCCATTGTTCACGATGACCTTGGATATCGTAAGTTTTGTCAAAGATGGGTCCCACGTCTTCTCACCGATGAGCACAAGGGACAACGTTTCCAATCCTCCCTGGCATTTTTGCAACGCTATGCCGCAGACGGCAACGGGTTTCTGCGGCGAATCGCCACAGGCGACGAAACGTGGGTCCACCACTTCACCCCCGAAACGAAGCGAACATCAATGGAATGGGTGCACCCCTCATCACCACAACAAAAGAAGGCCAAGGTTCAACCTTCAGCCGGTAAGTTTATGGCGACAGTGTTCTTTGACATGGAGAGTTTGCTGCACGTGGAATTCATGCCGAAAGGAACGACGATCAACGCGCCGTCGTATTGTCAAACGTCGCACCGGTTGCGTAAAGCGATTAAAGAGAACCGGCGGGGGAAATTGAGCGCCGGTGTGATTTTCTTGCACGATAACGCAACACCACACAAGGCCCGCCAAACGAGAGAACTGCTACAGCGTTTCAACTGGGAGGTCTGGCAACATCCACCCTACAGTCCCGACATAGCGCCCTGTGGCTTTCATCTGTCAGGTAAGCTCAAAACGGAGCTCGGTGGTCGACGTTTCCAGACCGATGAGGAGGTTAAGGTCGCTGTCTCCGAGTGGTTGCAGAACGCTGGAGGAAATTTCTATGCATCCGGCATCGACAAGTTGGTTGTGCGTCCGCAGAAATGTTTGGCGTCTCTTGGAAACTATGTGGAAAAGTGACGTTACAGTGTATGTTGTATGTCGTTATAGTCGTGTTGCTGTTGTATAGATGGTGTAATAAATGGCCATAACTGAGAAGTGCAACATTTTCTGATCTGCCCTCGTAGATAGACAGATGGGTAGATGGATAGAGAGATGGTAGAACGAACTAAAGTAAAATGTTCCATTCAAATGGCCAACCCTCCTCAATCAAGGAATTTATCAAAATTAGAATAACGAAGGATGAAACCTGAATGCTTGCAAGAGATTGTCATAGAAGAAGAGACTTCTTGATTCAATGCAAACTCTGGAGGAGTTAGGTAACAAACGTACATGACCATTGACCAAAAGTACGGCCTTTAATTGAGGCAGCTAAATAAAATCGCCAAATACTGCGTACGGTACTTTATCGTCAAAATATTACCAGTGGTTCTCCGGAGTGCGGCACGGGCTCATCACATGACAACTTATAGCGGTGTCGCTACCGGCGTCATACCCGGCGAGCGTCTTGATAAAATGCGGTGAACTGCTGAGACCCATGCCACGGGGGCGAAACACAGGTCAGTTTTTGACGACTGAATTTCCTGAATTTTATTTATACATGAGCATACTGGTAGAAACATGCGTAAGACAGAAGTGAAGGGAAGGAACTTCGTGCTCCATAGGGCTGTTAAGTGTGTGTGAGAGAGGGAGGGGGAAGTAGAAATGCGGGTAACTATTAACTTTGAATTCTCCGTCATATCCTGAAGATTCTTGTTCAGTTATTTTTCATTTTTATGTGTTTTAACATCTCACTAACACAACGAAGGTTTGCGGTTATGAAAGGATGGGAAAAGGCTAGGATTGGTAAGCTAGCAGCCGAGGCCTTTATTAAGGCCTGATGTGAAAATGAGAAAACATGGAAATGCATCTTGAGGGATGTCGATGGTGGAATTCGAATCCACCTTCTTCTGAATGTAAACTCACGGCTACGCGACCCTAACCACTCGGCCAACTCGATCGGTGTTCGTTTATATCAAGAATATCGACCAATCATTATTGATTTCAATTGACTTTCTATTTTTAACTATCATGTCATGCGCGTGCAGAGAGCAGAAAAAGAGTATTACATGACATCACGCAGTATTAGATGTACCCATTATTGTGTCACTTAAATAGAGCTCTAGCTTAAGGAGACCGTTATTCAACTCGCGTGACCGCCTGACTGTCTCGTAGATTTGTATGCAGTCAAGAAACAGAATGGCATAAATATATCATGCTCCACATCTCAGTTCGCCGAAGAAATTCCCTGTGAGGAGAAGAAAACTAGATTAACTTCTAATGGTCTCTATTTCAACTAAGAATTTCTTTTTCTACTGCTTTCTTTTCAGCCATTAGCTGCAGTAAAATTGTAGCAGTTAAATGGATAACATCAAAAGAGATAGAACTCACCTCTCAACTAACAACACTCAGTCACTGTTATGTCATCGTTCATCAGTTTTAGGTGCTTTGAGCACAGTATACCATCACATTCTATTTACTTCCGTCTCAGTAATTCCAGAGCATCCGAGACCAAGGGAGTACCACCCTCACCGCTATCTCCCCATCCACCGTCAAGATTCCGTTCGCCCTGATTCATCAACTGCTCGTTCCGAGAGCCACCTCCATTATCATCCTGATTAAAAGGGCAGATGAACACGTAGTTATGCACCTATCAACTGTCAACTATCTCCATGACACATTAACAAAATTTCAAGTCAGTGAATCTTGACTTTGGTGAAGTTTGAAATAGAAATCTGGTTCAGTGAATACCCCCGCTAGGGTTGGTTCTGTCAAAAAAAAAAAACCTGTCATGACGTAATATATTCAAAATTAAATTTAAACGGTCTTGTTTGAGAGCTGACCGTTTCCAAAATATAAGCAAGAAATATTTTCGGTCCACAATCAATCAATCAATCAATCAATCAATCAATCAATCAATCAATCAATCAATCAATCAATCAATCAATCAATCAATCAATCAATCAATCGATCGATCAATCAATCAATCAATCAATCAGTCAGTCAGTCAATCAATCAATCAGTCAATCAATCAATCAATCAATCACTAATTTGCTTTTAGGGTTCTTCCCCAAGTGGCAGATTTCGTATCAGTTGTTTACCTAGCATTTTATTAAATTATTTCAGACATACTAGAAATTAATCAAACATCTCCCTTGGTAAATTATTCCAATCCCTAACTCTTCCTATAAACAAGTATTTGCCTCAATTTGTCCTCTTGATTATAATTGTATCTGCACATTATAATCTTTCGTACTTTTGGAAACATCAATCAAACGTGTTGGTCTACTAATGTTATCCCAAGCCATCTGTCCACTGGTGGCCCGGAACGTACCGCTTAGTGGGGCAGTTCATCTCCTTGCTCTCAAGTCTTCCCAGCACCATTTTTACAACATTTTCCTAACACTATTATTTTGTCTAAATCATGCTGCTTTCCGTTGGAGCTTTTCCAGTTCTTGTATCAAGTAGTCCTGGTGTGAGTCTCATAAACTGGAGCCATACTGTAATTCGGATCTTAACAGTGTCCTGTACGTTCTCTCCTTTACATCCTTACTACAGGCCATGAATACCCTCATTTACAACTTAAAATGATTACCCGAATGAAGATATTTCTCTACATTAACACGTAAGTAATTATAGCCGATCCCCATGAGTCGAGAAATGGCGTAGAATGCCAAGCAGTCTCTTATCGTTCCCTCAATGCTGAGGATCGTGATCTCCGAGGGGGCTACTTCTCAGTCCTCGGCCAGACGCACTGCATAATGTTCGACCATCAAGCGAGAACTTGTCCACAATCTGTCTTACCGAGAACATTTCAAAGATTGAACAGTTTGTCTATGCTGTTATTCCCACGCTGCATAATGTGTCCATAGAATTGTAAAACTCTTTGTTAAAACATTGCCGAAAATCTGTTACAAATTTCAATTTTTTTCTCCAGGATGACCATTGCGGGTTGACTGATTTCATTCTAGATGGAAAAAATATTTCAAAATTATGCAAGCACTTTATTAACAAACACGTAATTCCTATTTTTAAATTATATTAATCGAAAAAAAATATACCGCTTTATAATGGAATTTGATGTGAATGCTGTCCAAGGTGTGCGTAACATTCTTCGCCAGCACTACATTTCAAAAGGACCGACTTTCTCTATATCTGTAGCACGAAGATTCCACGTCTCGGCTCCATAGAGAAAAACTACACTGAATGTCATTAGTAGATGAATGAGCATGAATGGAGCTGTTAAAGGTTGGAAAGATCATAATATGAAAATAAAAAGTGGGACAAAGACAGATATTGGAATAATTTAGCAAGGAAAATGTTCGACAAATTGTCAACTTCTTTGAAATCATTTAAGAAAGAACTAACTAAACAGCTGACAGGGAATCTGCCTGGGCGATAACCCTAAATGCAGATCATTGATTGATTGATTGATTGATTGATTGATTGATTGATTGATTGATTGATTGATTGATTGATTGATTGATTGATTGATTGATTGATTGATTGATTGATTGATTGATTGCCAATAGTGCTGAAATACGATTTATAATTATGTCTTCAATGTAGATGAACCCACAGTACTGCTAGTTATTAGTTATTACTAGGGCTCGGGAATTGAGGAAAAATACTTTTTTTTTCGAGTGTCCGAAGACAAGGCCCAACATAATACATGTTCAGTCTGGGTCTTTTTAGGCCAGAAAATCGTGGGTTTTATTTGTCCTTTTTGTCTTTATCGGCTCTTGTTTGCTCATTGGTCTTTTTTGCCGCTTAGGTCATAACGGCATTTTTTGCTATTTCACCTTCTTTCAAATACTTTTTACTGCCCATTTTTAATTCATCCATCATCTCAAAAACATATTTTCTCTAGTAAAAACATATATTTGAACCATATCTGAAAAAGAGGAGTAAAATAAAACTGAAATGAAGAAATGAAACTAGTTCTTAAAAAACAGGGGTATCCAGTTATGTGCAAGATGAGTGTAATATTGAAAGGAGAAAATGTTGATGTGAGTGTTTTTAAAGACGAAGATCTCACTTGTTTCAAGAATGGACCCATAACATCCGTTGGTGTGGAGAAAAGTTTCTCAATGTTTCGCAACGCGGTGTTTGAAAACTGATCGTACTTTACACGTAAGAACCTGGAGATGAATATTGTGAAATACTGCAAAACCAACTGAGATAATGTTTCTTTCACTCTACTGTGGTTAAACCAAATACGATTCCAGTCATGCTAATTTCAGTTTGTTTCTCCAGGATGTCCATTGCGGGTTGGCTGATTTAATTCTTGGTGGAAAAAAATTCATTCCAAATTATGCAAGCAGTTTTTAACAAACATGTAGGCTAATTCCTTTCTTAAATTATATTAATCTAAAAATGTACTGCCCGGAAGAAGTATTCCACTCATATACACTGACTTAGCAAAAGTCATGGGATAGTCACCTAATAGCGTGTGGGGCCTCCTCTGCTCTGCGAACTGCAGTGAGACGCCGTGGATGTGAGTCAACAAGTCCCTGGTAGTCCTCTGGACGCAGCTGACACCAAATCGTTTGTAGAGCGGCCGCCAATGCTGGTCTGTTCGTGGGTGCAGGATCAATGGCACGGAGCCTGCGTTCCAGGACATCCCAGATATGCTGTATAGGGTTCATATCGCGGCTCCTGGGTGGCCATGGCAGTCGTTGGACCTCCGCTGCATGTTCCTGGAACCATTCCCGGGCGACGTGGGAGCAATGTGGCGGCGCGATATCATCTTGAAATACCGCAGAACCGTCTGGGCGCTGGAAGGCCAAAAATGGGTGGAGATGGTCTCCGAGCAGCTCAACATACCGCGTACCATTCAAAGTATCTTCCAAAACAACTAGGGGGCCCATTCCATACCAGGTAACTGCACCCCAGATCATAAAAGAGACAACCAGCGCCCTGGACCACACCTTTGGGATCAATCGCTTCGTGTGGTCGGCGCCATACACGGTGCCTCCCATCGGCATGGTGCAGTTGAAACCGTGATTCGTCCGACCATATCACGTTACGCTATTGTTCCAGTGTCCATCCCTGGTGACTAGAGACAAATGCGCGTCGTTGTGCCCGATGACGTTGGGTTAACAGTGGCACCCGTGTGCGGCGCGTGCTCCCGTACCCCATAGAACCCATGTTCCTGCGGATTGTCCACTGGGAGACGTGTCTAGCATGGCCTGTGCTGAATTGAGCCGTGATTTGTTGCACGGTTGCCCGTCGGTCACCATTAACAATCCGTCTCAGATGTCGCCGGTCACGGTCATCGAGGGTGGCTGGACGGCCTTTCGTTCTTTTGCTGTGGACGGTGACACCCGCATTCAACCATTCACGATACACCCTGGACATGGTTGATCGTGTGAAGCCGAATTTCCGCACCACTTCCGAAATAGCACTTTGCAACCGGCGGGCACCAACGATCATACCCCGTTCGAACGGTGTCAGCTCACGACGACGTTCCATGTTACACCTGTCACATGCACAGCCACTGCTCACAAGGTCCCCTACACAACTGCCGCTGGCACAGGGGACGTGTGTTGCGCAGACAACACACCTGCGCATCAGTGCTCCGCTATCCCATTACATTTGCTCAGTAAGTGTACTTTGACACTGTACTGTATGTTTCGCATCACCAGAATTGTTATACATTTTTAAACATTATATTCCTTGATTAAATATGTAATTAAAAATAAATTATGAATGAATTTCGATTGCATTTTAGTCCTTTTTTCCAGTTGTTAGGTCTTTGGATAATTTTAGATATTTTTATAGGTCATTTTAGTCAATTTTTAGGTCTTCAACTTCCGAGCCCTGGGTATTACTATACTTAATAGTGAGTGGCAAGATTTTGATAGATTCAGGGCCACAATAGTGAGATGTTGACTGGCTGTTGTGACAATTGTACTTCATGACCTTTGTCTGTGTGCACAGGAAGGAGCAGGGCAGTGGCTGTCTCTGGAGGCTGAGCTGGTGATGCAGGATGGAGAGGTGAGAGGTACAAGGAACCCCACTGGCCACTCCCTCCTCGTGGACTGCCGCTTCGAGCTCCCGTTCGGTAAGTGTTCGCTTATCACATAACTCTATCCTGAAGTGGTAAGTGATGATGAGGAATCCCAACTCTAATTCCAACTATGTAATAATGCGCCGCTCAGCAGTTCTCCCTCGAGACAGGATATCAATTCCCTGGGGCATTCCCAGTAGATCTAACCTACTCCCCCTCGAGTTTAATTAATCAATTATCCAATATTCCCTTGCTACAGGCATTCATCTCAACCGTCTGTGGACACATATACAGGATATCTTATATAAACTGAAACCGAATGCACGTTGTTTGTAATCTGCGCTACGGACTTACGTCGCGCGCGGCCGCCCTGCTTTAAGCGTGTGTACAATCTTATATAAAATGTTACCTTATAAAAGGTGCTGGAAGTATCGTCCTTCTTGCGTTATACAGGCATTGTATCTGGTAACAACATTCTTGCTGACGCGAATGTGTTCTGCCACTGTAATGTGTTTCTGCTGCTGCTATTTACTTTACAGATGTCTTATGGCGACGATGGGATAGGAAAGGTCTAGTAAGTGGAAGGAAGCAGCCGTGGCCTTAATTAAGGTACAGTCCCGTCATTTGCCTGGTATGAAAATGAGAAACCACGGAAAACCATCTTCAGGGCTGCCGACAGTGGGGCTCGAACCCACTATCTCCCGATTACTGGATACTGGTCGCACTTAAGCGACTGCAGCTATCGAGCTCGGTGTAATGTGTTTCTGATTTCATTCGTAATGTTTTCTTTCAGTTCCTCCAATGTGTGAGGATTTGTTCGATACATTTTTTCTTTCTGAATGAGAGAAAATTGGTCAGCACTGATCATTCTGTCTGCAAACACTTCCGAGACTGTAAGAAGGGAATCTTCTGCTATATGAGCAGGGGCTGAATCTTGTTGAAACCACCCACGCGATTTTTCTTCTTCCCTTAACTGATGGAAGACCGACGATAAAATGTCATCTTGGTACCTCTCTGCATTTACTGTCGTCTCGAAAAAAAAAAGTAGGTCCAATTATTAGTCTTGCAATAACAGCACACCAGACACCAATATTCCTATCATAAACACCATTAGGATTTTCTACACACCAATATGGAGAGATATGACTGTTCACACGACCATTAAGATGAAACTAAAACTTTTACATACGAAAATATGGTGTTGCACCTCACCCTGCTAATAGCTGAGATTCAGACTGGCGGCTCATGCTTGCCAGTTCGAACACGTGCAGGCTGCGTGCGCCTCCCATACTGCAGCTGCCGTAGCGCAGAGTGCAAACACCTTGCGTTCCGTCTGGGATTATATGAGACACCCTTTACTTACGTGTTTAATATTTAATTACACTTAGTTTCTTTGGAACGGAAAGGAATGGATTAGCATACTGTAGCCTATTCATGAAATAATTTACCTAACATTTTCATCAGCTTTAAAATGTCGATCAGATATAAGAAATAATCTACGAAAGCTGCATTCATTTTTGAAGGAGCAACATTGCAGAAATTACGGTAACGGAGTCTCCACCGTTCGTGTCCTCTTTGCAGCAAGGGAAACGATTTTCAATTACATTTACCACAGATCTGTACTTAGAGCTGAGATCCCCTATCAATTATATATGTAGACTTTACTTACAACATTTCAAAAACGTTCGAAATTTATCGAACATCACTCTGGAATAAATTTTTCCAATCTCCTGTTCTTCTTCCTATGACACATATTTCTCCAATGTGTCCTCTTGAATTCCAAGTTTATCTTCATATGATAATCTTTACTACTGTAAAATTTTCAACAGTAATATAATTCCACGTCATCCCTCCATTGACAGTTCAGAACATACCGCTTAGTCGAGCAGCTCGTCTCGTAACTCTAAAGTTCTTCCCAGCCCAAAGTTTGCAACATTTTTATAACACTACTCCTTTGTAAGGAATCACCCAGAAAAATCAATTAGTGCTACTTGCCTTTGATGTTCTCCAGTTCTCGTACAAAGTAGTCCTGGTGTGGGTTCCACATATTGGAACCTTACTCTAATTGTGGTTTCACGAGTGACGTGCGCCTTCCCCTTTTCATCCTTTCTATAACCCTTAAATACCCTCATAACCATATGAAAAGATCCCTAATCTTTAATCACTCCATTCAAAATTGAGAGGACTTTTCCTTCTGGTGATAATTACAGCCTGCCTTTTCATCCCGCTAACGATTGTGGCAAATAGCTTAGTAACAAAACCTTTGCTCCATAGCGGAAAGTATTGTCGCAAACTATGTAGCAATTGTTGAACACTGTGTTTATATTAACGAATATTCTCATACTTTATGGTAGATATGATGACGTGTGCCTGGAATTTTGCAACTATTTACAATAAATGCTTCCTCTCCCTTCTGGCTTCTAAAAACTCCATAGCCCCGAATGGCCATGGCCTACCAAATGACACTGCTCAGCCGGAAGGCCTGCAGATTAGGAGGTGTCGTGTAGTCAGAAAGACGAATTCTTTCGGCCGTTATTCTTGGCTTTCTATACCGGGGCCAGTATCTCACTGTGATATAGCTCCTCAGTCTTAATCACGCAGGCAGAGTGGACCTTGAACCAACCCTCAGATCCAGGTAAAAATCTCTGACCTGACCGGGAATCGTACCCGGGACCTCCGTGTAAGATGTATGCATGCTACCGCTACACCTACACTCAATATTCAATCCCTCTTTTATATGAGGTTCACAGTTCATAAACTAGGTCTCTGTGCCCTGGGATATTTTGCTTCAATCACACATGTGCTAAGACGCAATGAAATACGTTCAATGCTGGTATTTCTAAGACATCTACATAAATGTTTCCTCGCCTTTAAATAAGCCTCTCTCTCAGCGATGGAGCGAGGAAGAGAGGCACGCCAGTGTAAATATTTAATTTCCTGATTACCGTGAAATATTTGATAGAAAATGTATTTACACTCGCCTCCCAGCTCCATCGCACGGAAGGTAAACGAATCAAACATTGCGGCAAAAATATTTATCTGGAATAAGCAAACAGAATCTTAATAGCGGGAGCACCACCCACCACTCTTTTACTACGGGAATGCATTCTGTAAGCATCGAGAGATTGGCTGGGCAAAGGGTTACAGTTGTAAAGTACGCCTGGAATATTAACATATTAATAAGAGAAAGCTATATTGAAGCCGTTGTTTTTATTAACTAGTCTTCATGGATCCTCAAAATTAGGGAACATCTACATAATAAATAACCTACACGTAAATTTTTGAACATGTCACAGGAAGCATTCTCTGCACTACTCTGCATACAACACGTAGGTTCGAACCCCTCTGTCGGTAGCCTTAAGAATGTATTTCCGTGGTTTCCCATTTTCATACCGGGCTGTACCTGAATAAAGGCCATAGTCGCTTCCTTCCCATTTCCGGCGACGTTAAACAAATTGTAAAAAAATAAGAGTCATAAATGAAAACGTTCATTTTAACGCAAAATGCTCCTTTTAAAAAATATTTCTGTGACAGTGCTCGCATTATCCAAAGTTTTCGGTAACACTTTGGGATCCGATATTGCTACTACACAGTTCTGTTCCCATGTTGGAACTGGTCGGACATAACTTTAATGTTGAATGTCACGTAAATTTGCGGGAAAATGGCTAACATTCTGTACCTTGTACGTAGCATAATTCTTTATCCGTACTGTATAGATATCCATTAATAATTTATTTCGCTTTAGATGTACTATCTCTGAAAATACATCAGCTAGGGAATAATATTTTCATGGCGTTTACTAGTCACAGCAAGACTAACAGCTATACTTACTAGAAGTTATATGATGGTAGTGATTCTGATGTTGGTTTTTCGTTTCTGCGGGAACTACCTTGATGTTCGGGAAGACAGGAAAACTAAAGGTTGTTCTTTAGGTTCATACTGGAAAACGATAAGTAAGAGACATCAATTTTGTGTGGAAGCTGTCCATGGAACCCAGGACTTAATTCCAATAAGTACTTTCGAAAGTACACTACGATGAATAAAGTACCGCTACACTAGCTGTGTTCTGCTAAAAAACATATTTCAAGCCAGTAACCATCAGATGATTGCCTGTATACTTACCTTTTACAAATTTCCTGACTTCGTGATACCTGAATACCGGTTTTCAAACCTAAAAACATATTTTGTCAAAGATTTGACAGTGAGACTTATTGAGAAAGCTAACCGTGTTCTTAACTGTCTTCTTTTAAATTATAAAGGCATGATTTCGTCAGAGGAATCAAGTGTTATTCTGCGAATAAGAGCAGCTTTTATATTTTTCATAACAGATTTTTTAAAATTATTATGTACCGAGCTCGATAGCTGCAGTCGCTTAATTGCGGCCAGTATCCAGTATTCGGGAGATAGTGGGTTCGAACCCCACTGTCGGCAGCCCTGAAGATGGTTTTCCGTGGTTTCCCCTTTTTAACACCAGGCAAATGCTGGGGCTGTACCTAATTAAGGCCACGGCCGCTTCCTTCCCACTCCTAGCTCCTTCCTGTCCCATCGTCGCCATAAGACCTGTCTGTGTCGGTGCGACGTAAAGCAAGTTAATTTTATTATGTTTCGCTGTATATTTTATTGCATAGTAACATAGCCTCAATTTAGAGGCTACTTATTTCCAACTAATATTGAATAACTTAAAAAAATGTAAGTCTAGAGAATTTTAAAGAAAATCACTTCCAGAGCCTTTGCAGGGAAGTACACTATTCTTAATTCTCAAATATTGTGCGGATACATTGCGGTTGGTGTTAGACTGGTAAGAGTACCATCAACATTTTTGTAGACTACCTCATCCCCAGGTAAAACTTTAAATACGCGATTGTTGATTTCAATTTAATCTTCATTAGAAAAAGTACACATCGTTATTTCCTCAAGCTGCTGAGAAGTAAAGTCAGTATCTCCACGTAATTGTTCGAATGGCATCATTTTAAAGGTTTCCTCATCGTTGTTCCAGTCTTGCCTTCTCCTACTTCTAAAGTCCACGTTCAAATCTCCCTCTCAGAATTCATATGCGTATGTTACACGTGAATGTCAGAACTCTGATTTAATTTAAAAGCTTTTTGTTGTTGAAGAAAGCAAACCTCGTATGTCACAATGCTCTTCCTATCCATTACGTTCCTTAAGACTTGTCACGCCTCCCAACCACATACGGAATATGCAGTCCGTCAGAACAATGTTCGTTGTGTTCACTCTCCTATTCATATCTGTAAACAAAAATTAATCTTACCATGCCGTACTGTAGGAATGTATGTTTTCGCGACGAATTTATTCAATCCTAGAGTATACTGTATTGAAGGTTCATTCATGTGGCTGGGATGAGTGGCCAGTCTTAAGCAAACTAACGGATAGGAAAAGCATTGTGATAACGAGATTTCTCAACGACGATTTAGCGCCGATTACAGAAACGGAGACTAATTTTAAGCCTTAGACAACGTCTACCTAAACAACGTCTACGTTGCATACTATGTTCCATTGCATAAACAATGTTCAGCCAGTGTTTAGTTAGACGACGTTTACAGTTTCAATATTGGTTCGAAAATGGAAATAGAAATATCTTCGATGCAAATCTTTGCTTGTCGCACCAATGAAATTCGTCGAGGTGCGCGCTAAACGTTAGTTAGCTGTCGTCTTCCTATACAGTACTAAAATATGGCTAAGCATGAGCATGAGCATGACTTGCCCACAGATAAGAATATAGCTCTCGGTGGAAATGAAATATCATATAATATTATCGACACTACAGGCTCCGTGGATCAGACGGCAGCGCGTCGGCCTCTCACCACTGGGTACCGTTGTTCAAATCCCGGTGACTCCATGTGAGATTTGTCACATGCTGGACAAAGCGGAGGCGGGACAGGTTTTTCTCCGGGTACTCCGGTTTTCCCTGTCATCTTTCATTCCAGCAACACTCTCCATTATCATTTTATAGCATTTATCACTCATAAATAAATCACCTTGGGAGTGGCGACTCCATTGTAATAACAACCAATATATATGTTTCATTCATTCCATCCCTGACCCGGGCAATGACTGGAAAACAGGCTGTAGGTTTTCATTTTCATTGTCGACACTACAGTCACACGCCACCGTACGAGGAAGTGTAGCTTTGATTATAGTATTGTTACGGTGAGTCAAATCTAAATACGAGTGGCCTCGGCGAAGTGAGGATGAAACTATAGTACTGTTTGACGGTCCATATAGATGTAGGTTACATTCTGGAGATCATGGGTTCGAAACGCACCATCGGCATCCCCGAAGATTGTTTTCCGTAGTTTCCCCATTTTATCTGAATTAGCACCAGTGGCAAAGCGTGAACTAAGTAAGGGGGTAGACGGAGATTTATTTTATTTAAACTGTTTCAAGCGTATCATTATTATAAGGAATTTTGTTTTCGACGCATACATCTGTATTCAGTAGTAGGCTATATTAATGACTGAAAATAAGACAAACCCTATAACAACCTGTAACCCTACGTGCACTTGATTTACTTTTAAGTATAGACGAACTATGCCGCGGGAGTTGTCAAATAACAACATACTTTTAAAATAAAAAATAGCAATATATTTCATTGTTATGTAGATTTAATAAGAGAAATAAGAAATAAATAGTTGTTCGTACAAGTCACCTTAAACAATATTCTTGTAAATGAGTTTAATCCGCCTGTCCTTCATTTCGGCAAATATATCTATTACTTTCGTATTGAAGTCGGGCGTCTTGCTAAGATTCCACATAAATTCCTTCTCTATAGCTAGAGTTCGCAAGTTAGACAGTCTCTGGTTGGTCATCCAATTCTTTATATACGTTTTAATTCGTTGGTAGGCACTCATAGCGCGTCCAATAGAAACTGACTTTAACGGAATATACAGCATCAAGTTAAGCAATTTTTTCCGTACGTGTACTCTAGAATACCTTATTAAGACTGGAAGCCAATAGTTGTTGGGGTTATAATACCGCAACTAACATTGGTGGGCAAGAAAATGCACGTACTTGAAGGGTTTTGATGCTGTCATTCATTTATTAGGTGTACGTTTAGTATACTTTGTATTTGAATATTATTAATTTATTTTTAGACGTGTCTTATAATAAAGTAAATTCAAATTAATTACATTAAAAGCATGTCTGAGATGGTAGCCAATAAGAGCACCTTTACAAGAGAGATCCAAATACTAGCCAATGAGAGCAAGAAGAGACGCTGGTAAGTCTGTCTACTGGGCGGAGACATCTCGCTATAGGAAAGTCATAGTTCCACAGTCAGTGCCTACAGATAGCGTTAGTGTTGCTCTATCTGAAAGCTTTGAAAATCAAAGGGAAAATACACAGAATGGACAGCGTCTACTTTCGCCTACGTGCTTCGTGTAACTGACGCGAGCCTTAGCATTGGCGAAGTGAGAAGAAAATAAGTAAAGCGGGGAATACAATAAGGTCACGAATGTGGAAATAATTAATGTTCTAAAAACTAATTGCATTAACTAGACAATATTTCTTTCACAAAATGTTAAGGGTACACGCTGTCTACCCTGTCTCCCCTGACGCTTCGCCCCTGATTAGCACGACAATTAACCGAGAGAAAAAGATCACACACAACCTACTTTGTAGTATCACTACTATGTGTATTTACTTGGCAGTAAATATAAATGATTCCCTCTCAGATGGTGTATGTGACAGCTCTCTGACGATCGGGACAAGTTATTCTGATGTGTATGTAGTCCGAGTGACCTGTGATTCCAGGGAAATTATCCCAGATATAATAAAATATATCAGTTGCCAAAAATTGTGGTTAAGTTGACAGTTACCGAACCGTCCTTTGTATTATATGTTTCATGGTACATAACTTCCTATTGTGATTCACTCCTAAAATTTGTCGTTTAACAGTGTTCGACAGTGTTTAAACATGGCCGGTTGAAAATCGGTTTTAGACAGTGTCTAAGTGATAAATAACGTCTGTGAAATGCAGCAGCCGTACTTAGACATGATTTAACCGTAAACATCATCTAAATACCGTTTCTGCAATCGGCCAATAGTGTGTATAATTTAGTCATTCGAGAACCCTCGCAGAAATAAGTTCAATTACGTTGAATGAAGTCCTAGCCAGCGAATGGACTTTTATATCTGAAACATTCGATATAAGAGGCATTCTTACTTGTTATCGAAGTTACCCGTATGAGCTTCACGGAATGATTTCCTGTACTCGCCGTGAAGTGATTCAAGTGAGCGTCGGTAGATGCAGAGTGGCCTTGGCTGGTTCGTGGTCCAACAGCTCTGCACTCTGACCGGCCAACCGAGCAGAGGAGGCGTGGCCACAGCTCTATCGAGGCTCTACGCCTCTTCATTCAGGAGACGGGACAGGGCTAGACCCCACGGCTGGCCCCAACCGTCGGCTGTCCTGAGAATGGTTTTCCGTAGTATTCCATTCTCCTGCACTAAGGCGAATGCCGGGAGAGTTCCTGGTACAGGCCACAGCCGCCAACCCCCTCACCTTCTCAGTGCATCTGCTTCACCGTAACAAATTTCCCGGCCTGAGAGACGGCGTCACCGTCTAAGAGGCCCACCTCCCCCATTTAAGGGAGGAATGAACACATTTTAGTAGTAGTAGCAGCGTCCGAATCGTTGGCTGAATGGTCAGCGTACTGACCTTCGGTTCAGAGGTCGCGGGTTCGATTCCCGGCTGGTTAGGGGATTTTAACCGTCATTGGTTAATTCCAATGGCTCGGGGGCTAGGTGTTTGTGCTGTCCCCAATATCCCTGCAGCTCACATACCACACGAAACACTATCCTACTATCCTCCACCACAATGACACGCAGTTACCTACACATGGCAGACGCCGCCCACCCTCACCGGAGGGTCTGCCTTACAAGGGCTGCACCCGGCTAGAAATAGCCACACGATATTATTGTTATTAGTAGTAGTAGTAGTAGTAGTAGTAGTAGTAGTAGTAGTAGTACTGTAGTTCAAGTTAGGACATGCTGTTTCCTACAAAGACCTCGTATTGGCCATGAGGCAGTTTTGAAGCTTTCTTGAGCATTGGATGTCGTCCAATAGTTTTTTTTCTTGTTTCCAGAAACTCCCATCGTCTTTATTCGTTTCTGTACTCGGCTAGAATTATCGTTATGTCTTCCGACCGTGAGGCGACTTTGATTAATATTGTCTCTCTAAGGCTGGGCGGATAAGAAGAGATTCCACTTCACGTTAAAAGGGACGTGAGGAGATCAACTGCGGCAGGAGCAGAAAGATTATGTCCACTTTAGAAGAATTATTCTTCAGAATCAGTCTTTATATACGGTGAAAAAAAAATTCTCAATGATAATTATCTTTAGGTGATAGAAAATCGTCCCAAAGTAGAGCTGACCATATCAGGGATGGAGTTAGACTTAAGACGTTGTGTGGGCAGTGGTATTAATATGCTGATGGTTAATGTTTTACGGAGAACTACAACTAGGCAGCCGTCCCTCTAATCACCAGCGTATTAATGATGCTGTGTGGCCAGGTGAAAGACTTTCGAGTTGACGCCCAATAGGCGACATGAGCGTCTATGAGACTGAGGCTCTACCTACGATGAATTCTAATGCTGAATATGACACACACACACACACACACAGACACACACGCACACACAGCCGCCGAGGATCGGAATTAACCAATGAAGATTAAAATCTCGCACTCGGCTGGGAATCGAGCCCCGGACCATTTAAGCAGTGGCGGCCATTAGGGGGATGGGATGAGGGAGTGGTACAGTCACCCCCCCTCCCCCACTTTGTGGAGAAAACAATAACTTTTTATTCCAAATTAGAGGCCTGAAACTAGGAATTGTTAAAAAAAATGCAATTTGTACAAACCCAGCTGTCTTATCAGCTAATTCGTTCCTTTATGTTCTTTAATTACTAACAAACCCGGGTACTTTTCCTTGTCTGTAAATTGTTTGCCTCCCCCCACTTCTAATTCCCAGTCGCCACTACCGCCATCGAGCGAAAGGCCAGCACGTTAAATCTTTAACCATACAGCCGGACGAGGAGCTAAGATGGCATCTGGTTTTCTGGCCAGTGATTAACTACTGAAATATACTCTAACTCTTCTAGTACCACTCATCTATGCTAGATGGCACCACCACTGAAGGCTATTTAGCTAATGGCTCTACAGGCCATACCGATGTGAAAATATCGGAAACTTCAACTAATCAACAGATGCATTACACGAAAAAATTATCAATTTCGAATAATCGCACCTACATACACTTCTTCAATCATCAATCAATCGTCATTGATCAGCATTTAGGGCTGTCGCCCAGGTGGCAGATTTCCTACCAGTTGTTTATCCAGTATTTTCTTAGAAATGATTAGTCGATATAAAATTAGTTTCGATCGGTGGTTGCAGACTAGGCTTTGGCCTACAAGTGGCCACGGCTGGTCCGTGGTAAGATAGCTCTGCACTCCGACCGACCAACCGAGCAGAGGATTGGTGACCTGTCGTGGTTCTACACCTCTGTATTCAGGAGACGGAGAGGAGTTGGTCTCCACCGTCGACTATCCTGTGAATGGTTTTCCTTGGTTTTGCATTCTCCTTCACTAAGGCCAGTTCCTAATATAGGCCACGACCTCCAACCCTCTCATCTTCACCATAAATCTCCCACAGACGGTGTCACCACCTAAGAGGCCCATCTCCCCTTCAGGGCAGGAATAAAAATATTGTAGTAGTAGTAAATAATTTGGAAATGTATCGAACAATTCTCTTTATAAATTGTTTCACTCCACGCGCACTTAAATTCATCAGAATATCGCACTCAAACATCCGTGTTTTATAATGCTGACTCACTCACTAACTGACATTAATGTTTACACTTATCCAGATGAGCTAGAAACAGAGCTGTAACCGACGGAAAAACCACAAGTCAAAATGTTGATATTTTTTGACATTTTTACCTCCGAAAAAAATTCAAAATATTGGACACAACTTAAAATTCTGTGCAGACTTTTCTTCAGGTTTATTATTGATAAATAGTGATTCACATAAAAAACGAATGTACAAGCAGTACCGGATTATGAGAGATCTACGAATTTAGTCCTATGACTTTTTGTCGTATCCCCATCAGTTTAACGTTTGATAGGGTATTTTCTAAAAAATTTAGATACATTTTGTATATTTTCCCCACATTATTCAAGCGCATGAACTCCTTAACTAGTTTTCTAAACCGACTCCTGTCCGCTATGACTTCTTTTACCCCCAATTCAACCATGTCTATTCTCACTGCCCCAAACCATTTTGGCTATACTTGTCTGTACTTGAAAAATTCAAAGATTCTTTTGTCAGTCTGTGTCTGTCCACCCTCAGAACTTGTCTACGGTTTGTGTCCATTCTCTTCCTCATCAGTTCAATCACTCCTTCTGTCCTCTAGTACAATACATTTTTATTTATGGGTCCCCCACTATGTTTCATTTTTAGATTAATTATTATTAACCATTATAGTGAGGAAATTTGAACAGGTATGTTTACGCTTGGTGTCATTTCATTCCCTTATGCTAGAAATGTGGTCTTTGCCAAATAGCAAATTAATTGTTTTAATCTACCGCAAATATTGCACACGATTTTATTTCCTTCTGGTTCTATCCATTCCCGCTCTCCGTAGATTCTCCCTTACATCCTCTTCCTCGACCATTTTTCAACATACGTATAGAATCCAAATTATTGTAAATTGTACTCAGTAATTATAAGATTACTTTGGGGCATAATGTTGTACGTAATGTATTGCTGCCGGTATGGCTGGACTACCGTCTATATAGTCTCGATCATATTAACGTCTCAGTTGATGTCTATCCTGCGATTGTATTTATGTGGTGAACCTACAGTGAGGTGTAATTCAGCGGCATTGAGTGGGCTATCACAATATTAAAATACTTCCCTTCCCAGTCCTGAAATATCTCGCGAGGAATTTTAATTAATCCTCGATCCATAGGGCAGCCTTTATTACTGAAATTCTGACGTGCTGAATTAAAACTCTCTTCATTACCTTCCCACTTACCAAATATTAACTTCAGTATATTTCTTCATTTGAGAGTTCTCTTCCTCATCACTTACCAGAGTTTTTATTTTATTGAGCGTCCATTAGGTACTGTAAGAGCCTAATCAATATAACTGTAATTCTTTACTGTGTTTGTTTTGCACAAGGGTTGAGAAAACTAGCGATCTTGTTTTCTTCCAGGAAATAATCACCTTGAAAGTTGTGCACAATCCTTGAGCCCATGTACATTTGTTATCTTATAAAATAAATTTTCATCATCATCCATGGACTATAACTTAAATCAATATTGGTCTGTACGTGTATTTATAACAAGAAACTTCATTTATCTAAGAGTGTTGCATCAAGTAAATGAAAAAGTGCTATTAGTTTGATACCTGTCAGTACTTCTTTCTGTGAATCTTTCTGCTTCTATGTACCTATATACTATTAAAACGGCTGAATACATTTCAGTAAAATGTCATATTCAAACCAATTTATAATTTAAAAACACGAAAAACTGAGCATGAATACAGTTAATAAGTACAAATTGACAGTCTAGGAAGAAGCAGCAGAGTAAGATAAGATTTCTAAAATTCACAGTTGCTAAAAAAAAAAAAATCGAACGGTGTTTTGTTAATATAGGGACTGTTCCTGATAACCTCAACTTTTCAAGTGCGCTGTTAATTTTTCTTCACTTCCACCTTAATTGTTTATGAAGTCTGATTTCTGGAGTCAATTAAAGCAAACTCAAATGTGAAAATTTTTATTTGTACACCTTTTTACAATTTTAATGAACTATGATGGAAACTCTTTGGATTGTTTTCGTTATATTTTGTATTTTTATGATAATTCCAATGTAAGCGGTTGTAAATTCACCGACGTAAAATTAAATCCCAGCACAGAAAAAGACATTTGTGTAGACGAATGAAATTTAGGCTAAGAAATGTTCTAGGTAACATACTTTTTGATGAAAGTTTCCTGGTCACATGTTAAAGTAAACGCAAAAAAGACATGTGACATGGTGACGATGATTTTTAAAGCAAGCAGGCAAAAATGCATAAATTGAGTCGTACAGGCGTCGCATGTCATTTTTGGGATGGAATTCGACGCCTGTTGCACTTGGGCAGTCATATCAACAACGGTTAGTGCTGGTAGTGGATGACGCTGGATTTGTCTGCCGAAATGTCCCATTCGTGCTCAATAGGCGCAAGGTCTGGTTATCGCGCCGGCCAAGGCAACTGGCGACACTTTGTAGAGCAGGTTGGGTGACAGCGGCGGTATGAGGACGATCGTTA